>NW_027454143.1:377500-510000 GCF_040206685.1 Ascaphus truei | reverse complement strand
CGTGGGGTGCAGAACGTCCGTTAGTGCAGGGAGATCTCCTGCAGTCCTCGTGGTTTTGCTGCCAACAGAGTATTTTCCAAACGTCTCCTCCTGCTGACGTCACCGTCTGATGTGCACAGCTACGGTGTCCCTGGATGGCCAAAAACCTTCGCATGGACGGTGAGTAGGATTTCAGTTTTACCACACGGCGGAGCAACGTAGCTCCCTTAAGCACAAGCGCTTGGGAGCCTTTTCTTATTCAGCAGGAGAACAATCTTCTTGTTCAACAGGAGAATAGTCTACTGTTTATTAATTCATTACATGTTTTATATCAATTGAGGTTACAATTGTTTTAACCAATAAATGCTCTTTGTATCGTGTCCACCACGGCCATTGTTGTCTCAAGGGTAATACACTATTGTGGTGTTTTCTGTCTATTTCTTGTTCCCTTCTCTGAGGTATTCCACATAAGAAACCACTGTACAAGACTTTATTCCATTCTTCATCCTCAGCGCCATAGGAGGCCGTTCTACACGAACCTCCCCTCCAATGTATAACATTGCGGGAATGAGGGTACCTGGACATTGAGGGACTACGGATCCGGTAAGATCCCAGACGGGATTTCTGCTTTAGATATTGTGAAGCGGGGGCATCCAGACACTGATTAAGGGGTTCAGGAAACTAGTCATTCACACCTGGCTTTTATTTCTAGATCGACATTTACACAGACACACACACACACACACGTAACAAGGGCTAATTGTAGTATAATGTAATACAATAAATATATTTGTCATTTAAATGGATTTTATTCATATGTTTTATTTTAAAGCGGGGTTGGGGGCGGGACTAGGGGCGGGGTTGGGGGCGGGACTAGGTAGCGAGTAGATTTTTTGGTTGGGCGAGTAGATTTTTGGGTGATTTGTCGAACACTGTATATATATATATATATAAAAGAGAAAGAAGAGAGAGCGCACGCCCCATAGCGTAATATTGTTGATTTAATGTTAAAAGGGAAGGGGGGGGAGAATTACATTCACAAGAGTAAAATTAAAATAAAACAATGTGTGAATAAATCACCACCATCCGGTCTCTGCACTGCAAACGTCCACAAGTCTTAGCTCCCTCAGGGCTGCGTGGAGATGATGATGTTCACAGGAGGCCAGTGGTATAATTCGCCGACAAAGATTCAGTCCATATGGTCCCGTAGTTCGCCTCTCCCACTTGAATGGCCGCAATGTAGATCTCGCGCTTCAATGCTGCCTCGTGCGCGTGCGCAGTGTCGCAATGACGTAATTGCGCAATTGGAATCCCTGGCGCGTTTCGTCACCAGAGGGCGACTTTCTCAAAGGGCTGATACTGAATGGACAAGGCTCCTGATATTTATAGCCAGTTGGTTGCTTGGCAACCCGTAATTAGAGTAGAATATATAAACCTGTGAGGTTCCAACGGAGATAAGAGTCCCATAAAGAATTAGGGTTGCAGACCTGTCTAAGACATGTGAATGTGCTCACAAGTGAAATTCTTTATTGGAATATATATCCGCCAATAGAAATCATGGGGCCCAGGACAAATTTAAGGAGCAGCCTAACACCCCCCTCCCCGATTAATCCCCCCCAATTTACCTTTGTAATCCCCACATCTCACCCCCCCTCCCTCCTCCCCCCATTAAACCCCACACTGCACAGCGCACTGTGTGTGTTCCTTAGGGGTGGGAAAACGAGATATTGGGAGAGACAGAGGGAGAGGAGAGGGAGGGGAGGAAGGAGAGGAGAAGGGGGAGCAGGGGAGAGAGGGGAGAGCGAGAGGGGGGAGGCAAGGATAGTGGATGAGAGAGAGAAGGGATATTGGATGAGAGAGAGAGGGGGCAGTGGGAGAGAGGGGGGACAGGGATAGTGGATGAGAGAGGGGACAGGGATATTGGGAGAGAGGGGACAGGGATATTGGATGAGAGAGAGAGGCAGGGATAGTGGGAGAGAGGGAGGACAGGGATATTGGATGAGAGGGAGAGAGGGGGAACAGGGATAGTGGATGAGAAAGAGAGGGGGAACAGGGATAGTGGATGAGAGAGGGGGGACAGGGATATTGGATGAGACGGGGAACAGGGATAGTGGATGAGAGAGAGAGGGGGAACAGAAATAGTGGATGAGAGATAGAGAGGGGACATGGATATTGGATGAGAAAGGGGGGACAGGGATAGTGGATGAGAGAGAGAGGGGGAACAGAAATAGTGGATGAGAGATAGAGGGGGGGTAGGGATATTGAATGAGAAAGGGGGGACAGGGATAGGGGATGCGTGAGAGAGAGAAAGGGGACAGAGATAGTGGATGAGAGAGAGAGGGGACAGGGATAGTGGATGAGAGAGAGAGGGGACAGGGATAGTGGATGAGAGAGAGAGGGGACAGGGATAGTGGATGAGAGAGAGAGGGGACAGGGATAGTGGATGAGAGAGAGAGGGGACAGGGATAGTGGATGAGAGAGAGGGGGGACAGGGATAGTGGATGAGAAAGGGGGGACAGGGATAGTGGATGAGAGAGAGGGGGGACAGGGATAGTGGATGAGAGAGAGAGGGGACAGGAATAGTGGATGAGAGAGAGGGGACAGGGATAGTGGATGAGAGAGAGAGGGGACAGGAATAGTGGATGAGAGAGAGAGGGGACAGGGATAGTGGATGAGAGAGAGGGGGGACAGGGATAGTGGATGAGAAAGGGGGGACAGGGATAGTGGATGAGAGAGTGAGGGGACAGGGATAGTGGATGAGAGAGAGAGGGGACAGGAATAGTGGATGAGAGAGAGGGGGGACAGGGATAGTGGATGAGAGAGAGAGGGGACAGGAATAGTGGATGAGAGAGTGAGGGGACAGGGATAGTGGATGAGAGAGAGAGGGGACAGGAATAGTGGATGAGAGAGAGGGGGGACAGGAATAGTGGATGAGAGAGAGAGGGGACAGGGATAGTGGATGAGAGAGAGGGGGGACAGGGATAGGGGAGGGAGGATCTGAGTGAGCTGCTGCCCTGGAGGAGGGAGGGGGCCTGTTAGAGGCCTGTGGAGGGGGCCTGCCGAGCTTCCTGCTGAAAGGTGCCCACAGAGGTGCCTGTCAGGGGAACCTCCCTTCTACCAGTCAGGCACCGGCACGGACACCTCCCAGCAGGCCCCCTCTGTGGATCATATTAGGTTTGCCGCAGGATAGTGAGGGGGAGAGGCAGCAGCTGTGGGTCGGCAACCTGCAGAGAGACGCGAGTAGGGGCGGAAAGAGCCGCGTGCGGCTCGGGGGCCACAGGTTGCCGACCTCTGCTGAAGGCCTAAAGCGTCGGACCGCGCGCCGCCATAAGGCCTCGTTCAGGGTGCCAGAGGCAGGAGTTGGAGGGAGGGCGTTCGGGAGGGCGGCAGTCTGCTGGGCGATGTGTGTCCATCCCCAGCAGACTTTTTCAGGAGTTGAGGAGGCGGCGAGGGCGCTACAGACGGCAGCTTAGGGATCCCAGTTGCAGTCATGAAATCATTCTCAAGAATGATTTCATTGGCTGCCGAGGTCCCAGTGACGCTGCTGCAGCTTCAAAAAACGATTTTTTCGTTTATTGAAACTGTATTCAGCGTCAACGCCGGGCTTCGGAGACAGGGCAGCTGCTACCCTGACAACCAGTATTCAATTTGAATACTTTGTGTCCCACGGCAGCTCGCACGGCAGCACGCCCTCCCTCCGAAGCCTGCACCCTGAACGAGGCCTTACACACTACAGCATTACAATGAGCGCGCAGTAACCGCCCGCACCATCACGCCCTCCAATTTAGAACAGACCTCAGAATTTGATCTTGCCGGGCGACGCGTCACTGAGCGGTTCAGCCAATGAGGGCAAAGCGCTCGTGTGATGTCATGGCTGCGCCTCCCTGTCACCTCTCGATGCCGCCTGCCTGCAGTGCAGATTTGGGGCGGGCGCATCGCCCTGAGGGAGCGCGCGGCCGCAGATTTTGGTATGATCACGGCCTTGGGTAAAGCTCTTACCCCCCAGAGGGTTTATTTTAACACTTTAGCCCGTTTGAAAAATCACAAGATGTTTAATTCAACTTTCTCATTGAACATTTGTAGAGAAAATGAGCCAAGCTGCCAGAAGCTATTTTTCAATGTTTAGCGTCTTTACTAATGAGTGTAAATGACACTTCATATACAGCAGGTTATGGGACACAGTATTACAGTAAATGGCCACCATGTTTCTTCTCACATCCCAGTATAGGGATCTCTCCTATTATCACACGCTGGTAGCAGCTGAGAGCGCTCAGGGGCTGAGCCCAGAATGTGACGCACATCATCATTCTACAGCTCAAAAAATGCCATGTTTATGTGCTACCTGATTTCCGTGGTTACAGCCCAACCGCCCTGTACCTGAGCCCTGTGTCACTGGGCTTGTGCTGTTATCGCTTGCTGCTGACTGCAATAACCTGCACAGCTGCTGACTGCGTCTGCAAGGAGTTTTCTCCCAACGTGAGCTACTTGGAGAGCGGATACTTGGACATTTCAGAGCGGAAGGAGCCTCCCAGCGTAAAGGCGCACTTTCCCCAGGGAGAGAGAGACACCTCGGGTAAGATCTGATTAAAGGACAACCTTTAGGGAGCGGGCTTAGTGTGTGTGTATTTCAGGAGGGGTCTTTATTGTGTGTGTGTGTGTGTGTGTGTGTGTGTGTGTGTGTGTGTGTGTGTGTGTGTGTGTGTGTGTATTTCAGGAGGGGTCTTTATTGTGTGTGTGTGTGTGTGTGTGTGTGTGTGTATGTGTGTGTGTGTGTGTGTGTATTTCAGGAGGGGTCTTTATTGTGTGTGTGTGTGTGTGTATGTGTGTGTATTTGGGAAGGGTACTTACTGTGTATGTGTGTGTATTTGGGAAGGGGGCTTATTGTGTGTGTGTATTTGGGAAGGGGGCTTATTGTGTGTGTGTATGTGTGTGTATTTGGGAAGGGTACTTACTGTGTATGTGTGTGTATTTGGGAAGGGGGCTTATTGTGTGTGTGTGTGTGTATTTGGGGAGGGGGCTTATTGTGTGTGTGTATTTGGGAAGGGTACTTATTGTGTGTGTGTGTGTGTGTGTATTTGGGAAGGGGGCTTATTGTGTGTGTGTATTTGGGAAGGGGGCTTATTGTGTGTGTGTATGTGTGTGTATTTGGGAAGGGTACTTACTGTGTGTGTGTGTGTATTTGGGAAGGGTACTTACTGTGTGTGTGTGTGTATTTGGGGAGGGGGCTTATTGTGTATGTGTATTTGGGAAGGGTACTTATTGTGTGTGTGTGTGTGTGTGTGTGTGTGTGTGTGTGTGTGTGTGTGTGTGTGTGTGTGTGTGTGTGTGTGTATTTGGGAAGGGTACTTATTGTGTGTGTGTGTGTGTGTGTGTGTGTGTGTATTTGGGAAGGGTACTTATTGTGTGTGTGTGTGTGTGTATTTGGGAAGGGGCACTTACTGTGTATGTGTGTGTATTTGGGGAGGGGGCTTATTGTGTATGTGTATTTGGGAAGGGGCGCTTATTGTGTACTGCTGCGGCCATCTTTAATCTAACAAATGCCCGTAATTTTCCGGGGCTTTTTCGGCTGGCGCCAAACTTGGCCGCGTGCCAGCCGCATCTTCGCATCTTCCCCTCCCCTCTGCCTGCCTCTGCCCGCCTCTGCTTCGCGCAGCTTCCCCTTACCCCGCTTACCTTTCACCCTTCGGGGATGCCGGGGGAACTCGGGGATGCAGGGGGAACCCTGCCACGTGTGACCGGCGCCACAGTGACGCGCGGCACGCAACAGAAACCAGTCGCGTCTTCCCGCACTTTGCCCGCGCATTGCGGTGGCGGCCGCAGGAGAATAAAGGCGGCCGCCACTGTATGTGTGTGTATTTGGGAAGGGGCACTTACTGTGTATGTGTGTGTATTTGGGAAGGGGGGCTTATTGTGTGTGTGTTTGTGTGTATTTGGGAAGGTGCGCTTACTCTGTACAGTATGTGTGTGTATTTGGGAAGGGGCACTTATTGTGTATGTGTGTGTATTTGGGAAGGGGCGCTTACTGTGTATGTGTGTGTGTTTGTGTGTATTTGGGAAGGTGCGCTTACTCTGTACAGTATGTGTGTGTATTTGAGGAGGGGTCAGTAAAAAAGGGATCCAACGCTCTACGAATTTTTAATTATAAGCCAATTTATTTGTGCCATTGTTAATTTGGGGGGGGGGGTGCGTATTGTGTGTGTGTATTTGGGAAGGGGCGCTTACTGTGTATGTGTGTGTATTTGGGGAGGGGGTATTGTGTGTGTGTACTGGGAATGGGGGTTATGTAGTGTGGGATCAGAGGGGGGAGTTTGAGACAGAGGGGTGTAAGAGGGGAGGGGAGACTGACAGACAGAGGTGGGAGTGTAAGAGGGGGATGAGAGAGCGAGGTGGTGTGTGAGAAGGGGGCAGTGTAAGAGAAAATGGGGGGAGAGGGTGCTCGCAATGTCGCCAACACGTGGGTGGGGGGCCCCGGTTGAAGCTCTAGTCCTGGGCCCCAGGAAACCTGTCTGCGGCCCTGGTCATACGAGCTTAGTAACATGTAGAAAGGACACATGTATGTTCAGAATGAGTTACCATGGTATGCTGAGAGGCATCATAGCAGGTAATACTGTGCGCTGCAAGGTCAGGGGGAGGAACGGTCCGATGGAGGAGTTGGAAGGGCCCAGAATATCTCTAAAAGCATTGTCCTTCATACAGATCGGAGGCAGAGAGGGGATAAGACCGCAGCCGCAATTCAGCCAGGAGGAGCAAACAATGGCTGAAAAGGAGGAGCCGCCTCGGGCGAAGATGGTGAGTGTACAAATTGCTGTCACTGTGCAACTCTTCCAATGACCTGCAAATTAATGCAGAGAAATAGTGACACGTGTTTCTAACACGTTAAGCGCCAAAGGGGAACTCAACAGCTGTCGGAGAAGTTAAGGGAGTTACTAACACAAACTCAGTATAAATTCTAGTTATTTATTTATTCCTTTTTTTATTTTAAACACGTACAAACAACATATTTAACAGTATTCACATTAAAGGGCAGAGTGGGCGGGAACCTCATGCCCGGGTGCAGACTGACCCCGTGCCCCTGCCTCTCTATTTCTAACCTCCCTGACCCTTCCCCCTGCCACGTCAGCCCTGCTGCCAGAGGGGGGGAGAGGCCAGGGGGGACGCAGTCCACACTCACAGGTGAGGGGAGCCAAGTCCCTCTGGGCATAGCGCCCTGTCACCGAGGGCTCAAGGCTACTTTTCTGGGTTATTTTGAAGCGAGCAACACTGGGGAACATTTAGGGGTCTTCCCAAACACAGAGAGAACATTTAGGGGTCACACAGAACATTTAGGGGTCTTCCCAGACACAGCAAACCCCACACACACAGATCCCAAAACCTCTGCCTTTCCCAAACTGCAGGCGGAGGGTCAAGATTTCAGGTGTTTAAATAAAACGTTGATACCCGGAGTGTTTGTCTGGCTTTTATTGTAACTTACATAGTTACATAGTAGATGAGGTTGAAAAAAGGCGTAGGTCCATACAGTTCAACCTATGCTAAATTTAGACAACAGATACTTTATCCTATATCTATACTTACTTATTGATCCAGAGGAAGGCAAACAAAAAACCCCATTAAGGGGAAAAATTAATTCCTTCCTGACTCCAAGAATTGGCTATTGGATTAATCCCTGGATCAACATCCTTCCCATGTACTGTATACTTATTTGGTATATCCCTGTATACCTTTCCCATCTAAAAAGATATCTAACCTTTTTTTGAACAAATCTATTGTATCTGCCATCACAGTCTCCATGGGTAATGAATTCCACATTTTAACTGCCCTTACTGTAAAGAACCCTTTCCTTTGTTGCTGGTGAAATTTCATTTCCTCCAACCTTAAGGGATGGCCCCGAGTCCTTAGTACTGCCCGTGGGATGAATAGGTCTTTTGAAAGCTCCTTGTATTGTCCCTGAATATATTTGTACTGTATATAGTTATCATATCGCCTCTTAGACGCCTCTTTTCCAATGTAACTAAAACTAATTTACTGATGCAGCCACCAGTATTAGAACGCTTACCGGAGAAATTCCTTGGAGATTCTGGGGCAGTCTCACAGTAATTGCCTCAACATTTCTGTGAGATTCTTAATGGCCCATCGGATTGACACAGCAGGGGTCCCTGCTGTCCCATTCAGTTTGCAGGGACCCCCTGCTGTGTTAATCCTATGGGCCATTAAGAATCTCACAGAAATATTGAGGCAATGTTGAGGCATTTACTGTGAGACTGCCCCAGAAAATACCCAGGCAGAGTTCTAATACTCGTTGCTGCATCTGTAGCTAGCCTCTCCTCATAAGTTAGATTGTCCATCCCCTTTATTAATGTGGTGGCTCTTCTCTGCACTCTCTCTAGTTCCATAATGTCTTTTCTTAGGATTTGGTGCCCAAAACTGTACTCCATATTCAAGGTGTGGTCTTACTAGTGCTTTGTAAATGGCATAATTATGTTTACTTCCCTTCCATCCATTGCCCGTTTGATAAAAGAACACGGAAATCACCAGGCGCTCCTGAGGGGGTTCCAGGTAGGGAAAAATGACATACAATGGTGAACCAACAATAAGGGTGAGGCAACAATAAAAAGAAAAAAGGAGAAAATAAAATATACAACCAGTGTTCAATTGTAGCTCAACCTTCAATGGATCTTCCTTGTTGATCCTTTACTAGTTGCAGTGTCGAGAAGTCAGGGAGCGCAGTACACCGGGTGAACATAAAGGGACAAAGCATCACACAGATGATAGTGCAACACTGTGTGATGAAATTATGATAACCCTATAACTATAATGGGGACATGGAGAGAGGACAATAAAGAATTGCTGCACGGATTGAAAGGACAACAAATGGATTTAGTGAGCAAACATCATGGAACACACAGATGCAATGGGAACTTACAAGAAAGCCCCAAAATCAGGCAATTGGAATAGAGCTCAGTCAGTGTCCGTTGTGGGAGGTAAAAAACCTGTGAGTGATGACAGCAAGATCTATCCTTCATAAATCCATGCTGACTATTACTAATAATTTTGTTTTCCATTAGGTATTCCTGAATATTATCCCGTATTAAACCTTCAAGTAGTTTCCCTACTATTGAAGTCAGGCTTACAGGTCTGTATTTTCCCGGTTGTGATCTAGCTCCCTTTTTAAATATAGGCACCACATCTGCTTTACGCCAATCTTGTGGTACTGAGCCTGTGGAAATGGAGTCCTTGAATATTAAATATAATGGTTTGGATATCACTGAGCTTAACTATTTTAAATACCTGGGCTTATGGTTTGACTCCCACTTAACATTCGGGATGCACATTGATACCCTGACAACCAAGACCTATGCCAAACTAGGGGTACTTTATAGGAACAAATCCTCCCTAAGTCTCCTGGTCAGAAAGCGTATTGCACAGCAAATGCTAATGCCAATTATTGACTATGGAGACATAGTATATGGCTCGGCTCCTCAAACCCACCTTAGCAAACTTGACACCCTCTACAATTCAATTTGTCGTTTTGTTCTCCAATGCAACTACAACACACATCACTGCGAAATGCTCAAAGAACTAGATTGGTCATCACTAGAGTCTAGGCGCAAAGTTCACCTTTCCTGTCTCACCCTCAAATACTTTCTGGGCAAGCTACCCAGCTACCTGAACAAGCTCCTCACCCCTACCACATGCAGTACCTATCACCTGAGATCAGACTCCAAAAGACTATTCATGGTACCAAGACTCAACAAAGTATCCGGACGTTCCTCCTTCTCCTTCCGTGCACCACAAAACTGGAACAACCTACCAGAGACTCTCATATCCACCACCAGCTTACATTCTTTCAAATCTAAGGCTGTCTCACACTTTAATCTGGTCTGTAACTGTTTCATACGCTCATAATATATATTTTCTTTAACTGTGCATGCAATGTCTTGTATATAATGTATACCTTGTTCATTTATGTAACTGTATTTGTAACCATGTATTATTTTGTTTTACTCTGTGCCCAGGACATACTTGAAAACGGGAGGTAACTCTCAATGTATTACTTCCTGGTAAAATATTTTTATAAATCAAAAATAAATAAATAAATAACTCCTTGAGAACTCTTGGCTGTATGCCATCGTGGCCAGGTGCCTTATTTACTTTAATTTTTTCAAGTCGCTTATGAACTTCTTCCTCAGTTAACCAATTGCTCATTAATGTGGAGGTTGTGGCTTCCTCCTGCGGCACTACTATTGAATTTGATTCTTCCCTGGTAAACACAGAGGCAAAGAATTTGTTTAATTCCTTAGTTTTTTCCTTATCTCCAATAATCTGCCTACCCATCTCACACTGAAAGGGTCCTATATTTTCTTTTCTCATTTTTTTGTTATTAAGGTACTTAAAGAACTTTTTAGGGTTGACCTTACTTTCTATTGCAATCCTTTTTTCATTATCCATTTTTGCTAATTTGATTGCCCTTTTGCAATTTTTGTTACATTCCTTATAATTCTGATACGATGTCTCTGTCCCTTCTGACTTAAAGAATCTAAACGCCTTCCTCTTCTTGTCCATTTCCTCCCCTACCTGTTTATTTAGCCACATTGGTTTTGAGTTATTTCTTTTATACTTATTACCCAAGGGTATACACTGATAAGTGTGCTTTTCTAACAATGTTTTAAAGAGTGCCCATTTATCTTCTACATTTTTCCCTGCAAAAACATCACCCCATTGTATTACTACTAGATTAGACCTCAGTTTATTAAAATCTGCCTTTCTAAAGTTTAAGGTCTTTGCTGAACCCAAGAAATCTATTTTTTTTGATAATTTATTTCAAATGAGACCATGTTATGATCACTGTTACCCAAATGTCCCAGGACTTGAATATTTGTTATTACTTCTACATTGTTTGATATGAACAAATCCAGTATTGCCCCTCTCCTGGTTGGTTCCTCAATAATTTGGGTCATATCATTTCTCCTGAAGTCTGTCACCGATACAGGTTATCCATATGATCACTTCTCTGTGTGTATCCGACTGTCTCTTTTCTTATTAACCCTGCGTATGTCAGTCACTTGTTATACTAGATCTGTCACTTTTCATATTCCTTTTGTGTGTGTGTCTGTGTGTGTGTCTGTGTATTTGTGTGTGCGCTTATCTGTGCATCTGTGTGCGTGCGCATATTTATGCGTGCGTGTGTATCTGTTTATCTGTGCGTATATATATATATATATATATATATATATCACACACACAGTGTATACTAAAGAGAGAGAGAGAGAGAGAGAGAGAGAGAATCGAAAGTCAGATTTTTGTGTCTGCTACAATACAATTCTTTGTACACTTACCTCTGAGTGCTGCCTCTCTTTGCTGTTTCGCTGCCCTGATGGATGGCAACGTAATATATATATGTTTCAAAAGTATATTTGAAAAATAGCACACAATACCCAACATTACGCATATTGTACAAGGATGCTGAATGCCGTGTGAATAAGTGTGCTCACATCTATCTATCCTTTCAACTTTTTTTTGGTTAGGAAACACCAGAATATGATTTTTAAATTCTGGGGAAATCCAACCCTCACCCCCTGTCTGTCACCCTGTCTCCCTCATCCCTCACTCCCCCTCTCACACTATCCCCCTTACGCTCCTTCTCCCCCTCACACTCTCTCCCTTACGCTCCTTCTCCCCCTCGCACTCTCCCCCTAACGCTCCTTCTCCCCCTCACGCTCTCCCCTTTATGCTCCTTCTCACCCTCACGCTCTCCCCCTTACGCTCATTCTCCCCCTCACACTCTCCCCCTTACGCTCCTTCTCCCCCTCACACTCTCTCCCTTACGCTCCTTCTCCCCCTCGCACTCTCCCCCTAACGCTCCTTCTCCCCCTCAGGCTCTCCCCTTTATGCTCCTTCTCACCCTCACGCTCTCCCCCTTACGCTCATTCTCCCCCTCACACTCTCCCCTTACGCTCCTTCTCCCCCTCGCACTCTCCCCTTTATGCTCCTTCTCCCCCTCACACTCTCCCTCTTTCGCTCATTCTCCCCCTCACTATCCCCCTTACGCTCCTTCTCCCTCTCACTCTCTCCCTCAAACTCTCCCCCTTACGCTCCTTATCCCCCTCACTATCCCCCTTACACTCCTTCTCCAACCCTCACCCCGTCTGTCACCCTGTCTCCCTCCTCCCTCACTCCCCCTCTCACACTATCCCCCTTACGCTCCTTCTCCCCCTCACACTCTCTCCCTTACGCTACTTCTCCCCCTCGCACTCTCCCCCTAACGCTCCTTCTCCCCCTCACGCTCTCCCCTTTATGCTCCTTCTCACCCTCACGCTCTCCCCCTTACGCTCATTCTCCCCCTCACTATCCCCCTTACGCTCCTTCTCCCTCACTCTCTCCCTCAAACTCTCCCCCTTACGCTCCTTATCCCCCTCACTATCCCCCTTACACTCCTTCTCCCCTTCACCCTCTCCCCTTATGTTCCTTCTCACACACACACTCTCTCCCTCATGCTCCTTTTCCTCCTCACACTCTCCTCCTTGTGCGCATGCACCCACACTCGCCCACTTACACATACACACACGCACACACACTCACACACACACACACTCCCACACTAACACACAGAATGGGCAAATGCACTATTATCCATATCTCGGTAATAGTAATTTTGCCCATTACTGTGCTGTATGTGTTGAGGGGGGGGGGGTTGTTGGGGGTAGAGGAGGTGGGTAGTAGGGTTGTTGTGTGTTTTTCTTTATTGTGGGTAGAGGGATTAGATGAAGGGGGTAGTTCCCCCAAGGATGGATGTTTGGGCCTACCGGGTGCTAGCAGCACTGGTTAACCCCTTCATTACCATAGCGGTTCCGCAAGTTAACTCCTCCCGCAACCTTCCAGGCAGGCTTAATTACCCTCCCTGGGGCTACAACCCTTTCATCCACCGCCTCTGCCCTCAATAAACCGGCTATTGAGGTTGAATTCCTTCATTGCATTAACGGCTAGCCACTAAGGAAATGAAGCTGTTTCAATAAAAAATGTAATACTAGTGCACGTGAGCAGGAGGTCTCCGGAGCAGAACTGCGTTGACTTGAGCTCCGGGAACCCCTGCTGCCTGAGATACAGGCCCCGTTATGGGGTGCCGGTATCTCCTATGCATTTAAATCCCACGGTCATGTGACACAAGACATTTAAATGCATAGGTGATACATGCACCCTATAACGGGGCCTGTATCTCAGGAAGCAGGGGGTCCCGGACCTCAAATGTACGCGGTTCTGACCGGCGTAATAGAACCAGCGAGTTGCTTTATGAAGGCTACTAGCATAGGCCCCTATATGTGACTGCAAGGGAGAGTCAAACGGACCATTCAGGTTCCTTAGATAGGATTAATTAAAGGGAAGTACCACTGTCCATTAGTGTGACATGGAAACGGGCCTTGAAGGGGTCTATTACTCCGAAACGTTGCTAACATTACGAAGCAACGTTGCGTTGCAAAGATTGTTACTGTTTGAGTGGTGTGGACAATTGGTTTAACCGTCAAACCTCCCATACAGCACCAGGACATGCTTATGAGTGAGGAATACATGTGCTCACATTACTATCCTCTGTATCACAGGCATGGGCGGAGAATACCCCTCAACAGGAAGGTGGAAGTAGCACTTTACAGGTAAATGGGAATCACTGAGCTGTGAATCAGCCGCACATATAGTACTTTTAGCTGTTGTACAGGACACAATTTATAGAATAGTACGTTACGGTATAACAGGGTACTTGGTCTGGGGAGGGAGTATAATGGGGTACTGGACCTGGGGAGGGGGTATTACGGGGTACTGGGCCTGGGAAATGGGGTATAACGGGTTACTGGGCCTGGGGAGGGGGTATAATGGGGTACTGGACCTGGGGAGGGGGTATTACGGGGTACTGGGCCTGGGAAATGGGGTATAACGGGTTACTGGGCCTGGGGAAGGGGGGTATAATGGGGTACTGGGCCTCATTTATAATGGGGTACTGGGCCTGGGGAGGGGGAATAACAGGGTACTGGACCTGGGGTATAATGGGGTACTTGGCCTGAGGAGTGGGGTATAAGTGTCACAGGAGCTCTTGCGATACAGAGTATCACTATCCTGGTTACACACATGTTATGTCTCCTGCAGGTCGGGGAGCACACGGAGGTGAAGCCGTTTGGCCTGTCAGCTTGGTACCCTGAGAGCTCCAGTTCCAGCTCAATAGTGTGGGAGGATGAAGAAGATGAGAAGTTTGAGGAGGCTGACAAAGAGGAGGTATAACTGGGTACTGGGACTGGGTATAACGGGGTACTGAACCAAGAGAGGGGTGTATCACGGGGTACTGGGCCAGTGTATGGGGTATAACTGGTACTGGATCAGGGGAGGTGGGTATAACTGGGTACTGGATTTTGGGGTATTACAGGGTACTGAGTCTTGGCAGGGGGTATAACGGGGTACTGGGCCTGGGGAGGGGGGTATCATGGGTTCTGGGGCAGGGGGTATAAGGGGGTACTGGGCTTTTGGATAGGGGTATAATGGGGAACTGGGCTTGGGGATATGACAGGGTACTGGGTCTGGGGAGGTGGGTGTAATGGGGTACTGGGCCTGGGGGTATGAAAAGGAAAGAGTGACAGTGGGAGTGTAAGAGGGGGGTGAGAGCGAGGTGGTGTGTGAGAAGGGGGCAGTGTAAGAGAAAACGGGGGGAGGGGGTTCTCGCAATGTCGCCAACACGTGGTTGGGGGCCCGGTGGAAGCCCTAGTCCTGGGCCCCAGGAAACCTGTCTGCGGCCCTGGTCATAGAAGCTGAGTAACATGTAGAAAGGACACATGTATGTTCAGAAAGACTTACCATGGTATGCAGAGAGGCATCATAGCAGGTGATACTGTGCGCTGCAAGGTCAGGAAGAGGAAGGGTCCGATGGGGGAGTTGGAAGTGCCCAGAATATCTCTAAAAGCATTGTCCTTCATACAGATCGGAGGCAGAGAGGGGATAAGACCGCAGCCGCAATTCAGCCAGGAGGAGCAAACAATGGCTGAAAAGGAGGAGCCGGCGGTATTCAGCCAGGAGCCGGCTCGGGCGAAGATGGTGAGTGTACAAATTGCTGTCACTGTGCAACTCTTCCAATGACCTGCAAATTAATGCAGAGAAATAGTGACACGTGTTTCTAACACGTTAAGCGCCAAAGGGGAACTCAACAGCTGTTGGAGAAGTTAAGGGAGTTACTAACACAAAGTCAGTATAAATTCTAGTTATTTATTTATTACTTTTTTTATTTTAAACACGTACAACCAACATATGTAACAGTATTCACATTAAAGGGCAGAGTGGGCGGGAATCTCATGCCCGGGTGCAGACTGACCCCGTGCCCCTGCCTCTGTCTATTTCTAACCTCCCTGGCCCTTCCCCCTGCCACGTCAGCCCTGCTGCCAGAGGGGGGGAGAGGCCAGGGGGGACGCAGTCCACACTCACAGGTAAGGGGAGCCTAGTCCCTCTGGGCATAGCGCCCTGTCACCGAGGGCTCAAGGCTACTTTTCTGGGTTATTTTGAAATGAGCAACACTGGGGAACATTTAGGGGTCTTCACAGACACTGGGGAACATTTAGGGGTCTTCACAGACACTGGGGAACATTTAGGGGTCTTCCCAGACACAGAGAGAACATTTAGGGGTCACACAAAGGAACATTTAGGGGTCTCCCCAGACACAGTAAACCCCACACACACAGATCCCAAAACCTCTGCCTTTCCCAAACTGCAGGCGGAGGGTCAAGATTTCAGGTGTTTAAATAAAACGTTGATACCCGGAGTGTTTGTCTGGCTTTTATTGGAACTTCTCCATAAGTCTGTCACCGATACAGGTTATCCATATGATCACTTCTCTGTATGTATCCGACTGTCTCTTTTCTTATTAACCCTGCGTATGTCTGTCACTTGTTATACTAGATCTGTCACTTTTCATATTCCTTTTGAGTGTATCTTGTGTGTTTGTTTTCATGTGACACTGTATCTCTGTGTCTGCTCCGTCTCTCACTGCTACAATCCTAAAAATGTAGGTGTGTATGTGTATATGTGTGTATGTCTGTGTATGTGTGTGTATATATATATATATTTCTGTACAGTATGTGTGTGTATGTGTATCTGTGTGCATGACTGTATGTCTGTGTGTGTGTCTGTGTGTATTTGATTGTGTGCGTATCTGTGCATCCGCGTGCTTCTGTATGTGTGTATATATATATATATATTTAAAATATATATATATATATATATATACTTAGTTAAGTTATGGTGGGTAAAAAAAGTGACAAAAACCCTCCACAGCAAAGCATATAGCAAATGGAAATATAAATATATATATAAATATATAATATATATAATATGGGTAAGGAAAACAGAGAGCACTCCAACATTGTAATCCAAATAAGCCTGGTGCTAGTCCCATAAATAATGTAAAGAGTACGTTACCATCCAGCAGGACAGTGGAACAGCAGGGAGAGGCGTACCCCAGGAAGAAAATCCTCTCTGGGATCGAAACATTGGATTTTTGTGTCTGTTACAATACAATTCTTTGTACACTTACCTCTCTTTGCTGTTCCGCTGCCCTGCTGGATGGTTTTATATATATATATATATATATATATATATATATATATATATATAGAGGTATCAGTACCGTGTTAGCCAAGCTTCAATAATCAAAAAATAAATAGATGATACCGTTCTGTGGCTAACAAAATGCTTTTATTTGTGCGAGCTTTCGAGATACACTATCTCTTCTTCCAGCGATATTACAATGAATGAAGCAAGCAAATGGTATACAGTACTTAAAAACAGTGTCTCTTGGAATGTTATCTGTGCTTGTCCTTCCCCCGGTGTGGATGACATTTATGGCTAGAGGTGTTAAATGGTTCCTGAAAGTAAGTGATGTAAGAGTGTGTGTGTGTGTGTATCTGTGTGAATATAAATGAATGGAGAGCCCACAGTGTATACAGTGCTTTACAAAAGGGGTGTGTGGAGTGGGAGTTAATATAAATGGTGTGGGTAGGTGTGGAAATGTGAGACATAGTAGCATAACTAAAAGTGTGTGTGGATACTATGTCGTCTCTATTGGTGTATAGGGATGGAAAAACAAGGAGTATTGGTTTATGTAAGAGACAGCTGTGTGTGCATGCATATAGCACAGTATGTACAGACATGGTCTTTAGCACTCATGGGAAGAGAGTTCACTTGTGTCAGTAATGACTCATAAAATTTTGATCTCTGTTTAGGCCATCGTTAAGTGTCCCGAACAGTTGCATAAATTTGTATTCATGCAACCGTCTCTCTTTCGGTGTTTTAAGATTACCTTTGAGTATGGCAACCCTCAGATCGTTCATCTTATGGCCAGAGTCAGAGAAATGTTCGCCGACAGGACTGTCTCTTGTTCCGCGTGTGATGCTGTGGCGATGCAGGTTCATTCTCTTGTTTAGCCCCTGCCCCGTCTCACCTATGTAGTAGCAGCTGTGGTATTTGTATTGTGTCTGCTGTGTAGAGCATTGCGCAGGTTTTGCATCTTAGGTCCTGGCATGGTTTCGTCCCGCATTCAGTTGTACTGCTGAATACTTTACTCCTCACCATAATATTCTTGAGATTATGAGGTTGTCTATATGATAATAAGGGTGCTTCAGGGAAGACCTGTTGCAGTCTTGTATCTTCCTGGAGGATGGGTTGTAGTTCCCTGGTGATCTTGCGTAGGGCTCCTAGGTGTGGGTTATATGTGACCACCAAAGGTACCCTGTCGGTTGTCTCCTTCTGTTTGTATTCAAGGAGATCACTTCTTGGTATTCTGGTGGCTTTGTGAATTTGCTGGTCTACAATTCTGTGGTTATATCCACGGTTTATAAAATCTGATCTCAAGTCTTTAATCCGCTGGTCTCTGTCTGCTGTGTCGGAGCATATCCGGTTGCAGCGTATGGCTTGACTGTAGATGGTTGCATGTTTGGTGTGTGTCGGGTGGAAGCTGTTGTCCCTCAAATAGCTGGCTCTGTCTGTAGGTTTCCGGTATACAGAAGTCTGTAGTTGGTTGTTCTTTATCCCCGAAGAAGACTTGGCTAATTTCTGTTCCCTGACACCAATGTTCTTTATGGTGATTCAATTCAATTGGAGTTCATCCCCTGATGAAATCCGCTGAGACGGATGAAACGCGTAGGGTCACGTAGCATAGGAACTACGGTGGTCGAGCAGTCCAGACACCAGAGTGAGGACGTCAGTGAAGGATTTCCCTGGTCCCTGATTGGTGAGAGGTTAATGGCGGCTGTACTGACCAGAGGCGTTCCGGTTTGAAGGAAAAAGATATTTTCGGTGACTACAGCAGCAGCAACATCCATTTGCAGTGATTTCAACCGCATTCAAACGGAGGACGGCTGTGAAGTCTCACGTCCATCTGGTGCATGGGCTGGTCCCATAACATGGAAAGGGAATATGTATCTGATGGCGCCTATAAGAACAATGATATATAAAAAGGATATAAAAACCAAGCCTGTTGGGACAATCAGGAAATGGCTCCTCAGGGTGTGCTTAAAAAAGAGAAAGCACAACACATAGTATAATACTGTTGGGTGAGAAGACAAACAACACTTAAGACAACATAGATCAGCTGAGAGGACAGATAGGTGAAAAATTAGGATAAAAACATTTAATAACACAATTCATATAGCATATAGACATATAAAATAATATGGACAATAAAAGATTATTTTGACACACTGCAGCACCGGTGGATTCAGATGCAATGCCCACTCACCAGATGGAAGATGTAAGCAGGCAGTGGATATATTAGAGAGTATCCCCTCTCGGTGATGTTAGCTGCTCCCTGCTCCTGGGCGTCTCCGTGGATGTGTGCACGCCAGCCAGCGTGTGGGCAGATGATCTCACGCAGCACACTGGAGGGGACGTACAGCTAGTCCAGGTCAGCAGCAGCAGATTCGACACACTTTCACAAGCGACCAACTATCTGAATAGCAACAAACACTGATTCGTCTATGTCGTGGAGGGAAATCACCAAACACAGAGATGCAGAAGTGTTAAATCCGCCACCCTACGCGTTTCGAAAGCTATCCGCTTTCTTCCTCAGGGGTATATGATTATAAAAGTCCATGAAGGTCCCTTAAATAGAGCGTCCGTAATTAATTGAATTATTTTCACCTGCAGACTTGTGCACATGCGCATACGGGCAAATGAGGTAGTTCTTAGTCAATATTGTGTGCTCAGACACATGCGCAATGAGATAGTTCATGTCAATATTTAATTGTGCTGCTGCGGTCTGTGGACTCAGCTGAATCACAAACAAGACATACAAATAACTAATACATAACTAGCTAATACAAAACAACATAATAATAATGTGGATATGACATAAAGTGTGGTGACTTAAGTGTGTGGATTAATATGATGTGACCACTTAAAGTAATAAGCAAACTGCAAATATGTGTGTTAACTATAAATAAATAAATAAATAAACAGTGCATATAAACACTATATGTGTGAATAATATATGAACTAAGAAATAAAAACACTAAAAAACTGGATGTGAAAATAAAGTGACATTAGTGAGTTTTCTCTATAATGAAAGTGAGAGTACTTGGTGTTGTACATACAATAAATGGTTAAAAGAGAAAATACAGGAAATGCATACACTATAATAGGCTTGGTATTATGTATGTATAGAATATTGTCTGACAAATATTCAATAGCAATGGGTTCTTAAAAAATGTGGACAAATTGCAAAAAATGGATACCATGTAAGTGGGATGTATTGATGCAGTGCAGGACTATCCAACCAGGAAAGCCTTCAAATCGAAGTCCACGTTTAGGCCTAGTGGGGATAGGGTACGTAATTCGTAAATCCAAAAGGATTCTCTCCTCCCCAACAGGCTCACAGCATTTCCTCCTCTCCAATGTGGAGTAATACTTTCTATTGCGATACATTTTAAACCTTTAGGATCCTGACTGTGCACTTGAAGAAAATGATTCGACACACTGTGTGTAACTAAACCAGTTTTAATATTATATATATGTTCATACAGACGTCTTTTTATATATCATTGTTCTTACAGGCGCCTTCAGATACATATTCCCTTTCCATGTACTTGTTCTGACCAGGGGGTCAGTGTGTTGTATCACTAGGCAGCCCCTTACGTTTGAATATTGGTCCATACATAAGGTGTTATATATCAACATATTTTATTAATTACATATCGGTTAGCGCTACCTGTTTTGTTGTTTTTTCTATGTGTGGTCCCATAACATGCCTTTATTTTATTGACAAAGTGTGAGTGTGCATTTGTCTGTCCATGGAATATTAAACCTTTTATATCTGATTTTATACAAGGATTGGGCGCTTTTTCTTTATCTTTTATATTATATATATATTTACCAGATTGGGGTCCAGCAAAAAAAGAGACAGCACACTGAATGTAGCCTTCAGACAAAAAACTGTATTGAATCACAGGGCACTGCAACCAACGTTTCGGTCACCCAGAGGGACCTTCATCAGGGTTGTCCCTCTGGGTGACCGAAACGTTGGTTGCCGTGCCCTGTGATTCAATACAGTTTTTTGTCTGAAGACTAAATGCAGTGTGCTGTCTCTTTTTTTTCTGGACCCCAATCTAGTAAATATACTTTTTGTTCTATTCATATGGGATAAGCATCTGTTTTTGCCTGGTCAGTAGTGTGCCAACTGTCTTCTCTTTTCTATATATATATGCTCATTTGCATGTTATTTCCCAGAATCCCTTGCTGCGGTGGAAGCACTGTATGCTAGGTGATAATGGTTGAAAGGCAGGGGTTGCAGACCTGTCTAAGATATGTGAATGTGCTCACAAGTGAATTTGAAATACTGGGAAACCCCAACCCTCGCCCCCTGTCTGTTGCCGCGTCTCTCTCCCCCCTCACTTCACTCCTTACGCTCCCTCTTCCCCTCACACTCTCCCTCGTTACACTCCCTCTCCCTCACACACTCTCCCCCTTACGCTACTTCTCCCCCTTACTCTCCTTCTCCCCCTCATGCTCCTTCTCACACTCTCGCCCTCTACCTCCTTATGCTCCCTTTCCCCCACACACTCTCCCCCTTACGTTCCTTATCCCTCTCACACTCTCCCCCTTACGCTCCTTCTCCCCCTTACGCTCCTTCTCCCCCTTGCACTCCTTCTCCCCCTCTCGCTCCTTCTCACGCACCTTCTCCCCCTCATACTCTCCCCCTCTTCCTCCTTAAGCTGCCTCTCCCCCATACACTCTCCCCCTTACACTCCTTATCCCCCTCACACTCTCTCCCTTACGCTCCTTCTCCCCCTTACGCTCCTTCTCCCCCTTACGCTCCTTTTCCCCTTACGCTCCTTCTCCCCCTCACACTCTCCCCCTTATGCTCCTTCTCCCCCACACACTCTCCCCTTACACTCCTTATCCCGCTCACACTCTCCTCCTTGCGCGCGTGCACCCACACTCGCCCACATACACATACACACACGCACACACACACACACACACTCTCACACTTACACACAGACAGACCCCTGCGAGAGAGCACGCTCCCAATCCTCTCTCTCCCTCTATTCAGTGGCACCGACTGGAGCAGGCAGGAAGAGGAAGTATAGCAGTGACTGGGCGGCTGCTGCCCCTGAGCTCCGGGTCACTGCTATGTGGGGGTGTCGCTGGGTCTGGGACAGCATGGGAGAGTCCAAGCTCTCCCACCCTGGCGGCCGCAGAACCCCAGTTGAAAAGCATACACACACAGAGAGAATATATTGGCACAGCATGAGAGACAATATCAGCACTGAGTTTCGGTCCTGTATACATACACACGCACACGCACACGCACACACTCTCCCACTTACACACGCACACTCTCTCCCACTTACACACACACAGACAGAATTAACAGGTTCCTGCTCCAAAAATACAAACGCACAATCAGTTATATTCACACACAATCACACTAAAATGCCACAGATTGAAACTCTTGTAGAAGCACAAAGACACCACAAGAAATATATATAAACACACAATCACACTTCTCGTTATGCTTTACAAAAACAGTAACTATTAGACAGTAGCACACACTCCCTCAGATTCACACACTAAGGGTTATATAAAGACACATGCTCCCTCATTCTCACTACACACGTACCCCTTCTGTATAGCACATATAACGCTACAGTTTGTAGTGAGTATGTTTCCATCATAATGGTTTATCTGTGTAGGCCCACGGATTTTTAGATGAACACCCTCAAACCTAACATATATATACAAAAACAAACAGCCCTACCCTCTTGGCAAGTAACAAAGAATCTTAAAGAGGTGAATCGGTGCCCAGTGTACATGAGGAATCCCTAATTCCTTCAGCAATATATAGAATTAAACTAATTGTCCACAGCACTCAAACAGTAACAATCTCACTGGGGTAACTAAGACACCCAAAATAAAGAAATACTATTATTCTAAATGAAAAGAGTTTAATAAACAACACATCTAGAATAAAGCTGTACAATGATAACAGGTGCAAAGTACAGCACACCCAGTATACAATATGTACTAACAACCTTAATGCATCATCAAGTGCCCAAAATGCACACCGATAGCTATCAGTACACAATCTATAGTACACCACTCACAGCATAGTTATAAGTGTAAGTTATACACAGAAGAACAAGCTATAATGAGCCTAACTGCTGCAAGTGTGATTACCCAGAGCATACAGGAGCATACTGATGAGGCGGGGTAAAGGAACACTAAAATAAATTGCAGTATACTATAAGGAAGGGGTGTGAAAACTATTGTAGCTGCCCCCCCTGCTAGGTCCCCCTATCTCGTTTTCTAGTGTCAAATGACGCTGCCAGGTCATGTGACATCCCGTGAGACCCCGCAGCGGTATGTGACGCCATGTTGCCGTGTTGCCATGGTGACGGGTCATGTGACGTGACGTTGCATTTGTCACACCATGCATCTGCATCCCGGTAAGTGAGTTACTTTGGCCTCACGCGATCCCCTGCATTTCATTTAAATGCCTTGGGGGAGAGCGTGAGGCCTCTGCAACCGCCCATCAGGAAAACCTAGCACCCCCCAGTTTGCACACCCCTGCTATAAGTTAGCTGAAAGCCATAAGATATACCAACAGAAATGTAGTGCACATCCACCACCTAAATGCCAGAACATGAAGAGAAAGATGCAAAGAAAAGATGTATTATACAGCAAATCACCAATAAATGGTACAGAAACATAATGAGGAGTGCAGGACTAACACAGGGAGAAAACACTATACAACTATGGAAACACAAACAGCAATCAGTGATTATAATAGGGGGGCAATGCTTCGGAGTAATAGACTCCTTCAGGGCCTGTTCTCATGTGACCTCCGGGAGGTGTGCTGCTACTGACTATAGGAGATTATGGGGCCTATGCTAGTAGCCTTCATAACCCACTTATCGAGGCTTTTTAGCTGTTATCGGCCAAAAATGCCTACAGCAATTCAGTAAGTGTTGATAAGTGGGTTGAATCGCCAATTTTTTCAGCCGTCAAAAACAAATCAACAAGTGAGCGGCGATAAGCCACTTATCGCCAGTTTTCAAACTGGTGCAATTCTAGTAGCCCGAGGCACATCGAGGCTCTAGAATGGCGATTTACTCCCAAAATCTTTTCGCCAAAAAAAGTTGTCGTGAAGCTGCCAAGAAGTTTCTGAGGCGGCGGTGAATTTTTCCTCATCGGATTGATGCCGGGGGTCTCGGGAGCTAATACACAGTAATATCAGCACCGTAGGAGGCCCCCGGCATGAATCAGATTAATGAAAAATGCATTTACTGTACAGGCAACTTCATTACCTTAGCGGCTAACCGCTAAGACAATGAAGGGGTTAACTACCAGTGCCAGGTTTATTGTGGGTAGCGGGGGTGGGTGAAGGTGGTGTTTGGCCCTTGGTGGGTGTTTAGGCCTTGCGGGAGGTTGTAGGTGGAGTCAGCCCCTTCATTACCTTAGAGGTTAATATCGCTAAAGTAATGAAGGGGTTAACCCCTCCTGATACCACCCGGTAGACCTAAACATCCATCCTTGGGGCTACTACCCCCTTCACCCAATCCCTCTACCCACAATTAAGAAAAATAAACACAACAACCCTGCTACCCACCTCCTCTACCCCCAACAACCCCCCCCCAACACATACAGACAGTAATGGGCAAAATAACTATTATCCAGATATGGATAATAGCCAGGGTTGCCATCTCTCCGGGTTTGACCCGGATACTCCGGGTTTTGGGCCCTTACCTCCGGGCTACGGGTTGTCAATCGCGGGTGGCGGTGTGGTGTGGTGGCGGCAACTCCGGCATTGTCCGTTATTCTTCTGCAATTCCCCCTCCAATTGCAGTGAACATGGCTGTGCGGCATCAGATGACACCGTGTTGCCATGGCAACCGGATGCTATGTGACGTCATGACGCTAATTTTTGGTTTTAGAATGGGCAAATGCACTATTATCCATATCTCGATAATAGTAATTTTGCCCATTACTGTGCTGTATGTGTTGGGGGCTGTGGGGGGGGGGGTTGTTGGGGGTAGAGGAGGTGGGTAGTAGGGTTGTTGTGTGTTTTTGTTTATTGTGGATAGAGGGATTAGATGAAGGGGGTAGTTGCCCAAAGGATGGATGTTTATTCATAGCGGGTGCTAGCAGCCCTGGTTAACCCCTTCATTACCATAGCGGTTCCGCAGGTTAACTCCTCCCGCAACCTTCCAGGTAGGCCTATTTACCCTCCCTGGGTCTACTACCCCCTTCATCCACCCCCTCTGCCCCAAATAAACAGGCTATTGAGGTTGAATCCCTTCATTTCCTTTGCAACCAGCCACTAAGGAAATGAAGCTGTTTTAATAAAAAATTTAATACTAGTGTGCATGAGCAGGTCTCCGTAGCAGAACCGCGTTGACTTGAGGTCCGCGTTGACATGCTGCCTGAGATACAGGCCCCGTTATGTGACACGATCATGTAATCCGGTCATGTGACACGAGACATTTAAATGCATAGGAGATACTGCACCGACACACTTTATTCGAGTAAATACCCGGTATGTACCTGGCAGATACCTGGAATGCGCCACTCCTAACCTCTGACAAGCCCCGTTGCATTTGCCTTCCCAGCCTGGGTTCATGCCTGGCTGATGGGCGGCTGATCTGTTAAATGATAATGATTAGGATTTAATAGGCTGCAATGCTTCGCGTGTCTACCAGATGGCATAAATTCATGAATTGTAATGCAGTTTATATATATATACTGTGCAGTATTGCAGCCAGCGGGAATAAAATGCTTCAATCCCTGCTTGGAAAATAACTCAATGTACTCGGGCAGAAAACAGTCACAAACCTCAATACACCCGGGTATACCCGAATTCGTGGGACTAGCCAAGCTCGAATAAAGTGTGTCGCCAGTGTACATGCACCCTATAACGGGGCCTGTATCTCAGGAAGCAGGGGGTCCCGGACCTCAAATGAACGCGGTCCTGCCTAAGCGTAATAGAACCAGCAAGTTGCTTTATGAAGGCTACTAGCATAGGCTCCTATATGTGACTGCAAGGGAGAGTCAAATGGACCATTCAGGTTCCTTAGATAGGATTAATTAAAGGGAAGTACCACTGTCCATTAGTGTGACATGGAAACGGGCCTTGAAGGGGTCTATTACTCCGAAAAGTTGCTAACATTGCGAAGCAACTTTGCGTTGAAGATTGTTGCTGTTTGAGTGCTGTGGACAATTGGTTTAACTGTCAAACCTCCCATACAGTGCAAGGACATGCTTATGAGTGAGGAATACATGTGCTCACATTACTATCCTCTGTATCACAGGCATGGGCGGAGAATACCCCTCGACAGGAAGGTGGAAGTAGCACTTTACAGGTGAATGGGAATCACTGAGCTGTGAATCAGCTGCACATACAGTACTTTTAGCTGTTGTACAGGACACTATTTATGGAATAGTATGTTACGGTATAACGGGGTACTTGGCATGGGGAGGGGGTATAATGGAGTACTGGGCCTGGGGAGGGGGGTATAATGGGGTACTGGGTTTGGGGAAAGGAGTATAACTGGGTATTGTGCCTGGGGAGGGGGTATAACAGGGTACTGGTCCTGGGAGGGGGTATAAAGGTGTGCTGGGCCTGGGGAGGTGGGTTTAACGGGGTTCTGGGCCTGGGGAAGGGGGATATAACGGGGTACTGGGCCTCATTTATAACGGGGTACTGTGCCTGGGGAGGGTGGTAGCATGGGGTACTGGGCCTGGGGAAGGGGGGATAACGGGCTACTGGGTCTGGGTGGTATAATGGGGAACTTGGTCTGGGGGTATAACGGGGTATTGGGCCAGGGCTTGGGGGTATAACAGGTTTCTGGGCCTGGGGGTATAAAGGGGTACTGGGCCTGGGGAGGGGGGTATAATGGGTACTGGGCCTGAGGAGTGGGGAATAAATGGCAACGAGCTCTTGCGATACAGAGTATCACTGTCCTGGTTACACAGACGTTATGTCTCCTGCAGGTCGGGGAGCACACGGAGGTGGAGCCGTTTGGCCTGTCAGCGTGGTACCCTGAGAGCTCCAGTTCCAGCTCCTTAGGGCACTATATGCCATCAATAGTGTGGGAGGATAAAGAAGATGAGGAGGAGGCTGACAAAGAGGAGGTATAACTGGATACTGGGACTGAGTATAATGGGGTACTGAACAAGGAGAGGGGTGTATCACGGGGTACCGGGCCAGTGTATGGTGTAAAAAAGACAAAAAACAGCGCAAAACGCAAATAGTGAAGTATATCAAAACATTTTAGTGTAAAAAAAGAGGGTAAGTATTCTGCGTACATAAAAATTATAGATCAATCGCATTTACGTGTACAATACACGAAGTTACCACACAGCTGGCATCAGAATGGGTGATGGATGAGGGTCCCTCTGGTAAGTATTCCTCTACGATCTCCAGATAGCGTCTGGACCTCTCAAGGTAATGGCAGCTTACACAGGACATCCAAATCGGTTGGGAGTCTCGTGGGGGAAGCACCTCCTTGTTGTCATCAGTATTCGGTCACCATATGTTGGGCTGATGTAAAAATCCTCGGCTGTGGCAGACACATTACTGTATGTGTGTGGTCAATGCGAATCAGTTTCTACAGCACATATATAACGTTGTGCTACTCCATTCGTGTAGAGAAAAATTGATTGCGATACACCAGGGAAAACACAATTACGTCACATGGGGGGGCGTGACTAGCAGTACAGACACCCGAGCGGCATCTCGGAAAGGTGGCAGCAAATGCATGGATACATATACAAATATACAAATAAAATACCTTAAAAAGGCTACTAATACAGCATATGTTAATCCTACGCGTTTCGTAGCTAGAAAGTGCTACTTCTTCAGGGTAGGGGTCTGGGGAGGTGGGTATAATTGGGTACTGGACCTGGGGGTAATACAGGGTACTGGGCCTGGGGAGGGGGTTATCACGGGTACTGGGGCAGAGGGTATAAGGGGGTACTGGGCCTGGGGATAGGGGTATAAAGGGGAAGCAGTCTCCGTTCGAGAGTTATCCCACTTAATTGAAAGGCTTTCTTGTGAGATACCAAGTTTACCTAGTTCTCACGTCAATTGACCGAATTCCCACGGCAATAGACTTTCCTCCTTTCATGTTATGTGAGCTAACAAGGTACGGATGCATTCTGTCGAAAAACCACTTCAAATCTAACCGCAAGCCACTTATTCAATTGAACTTGCGTGTTTGAAAAAGGATACCTATGCTTCAAACAGACCACCCGTATACAGCCACACTTCTTCAATCAGCGCCAGCTTCGGCGCTCACAACGCCATCTTGTGCCTGAAAACCTTATAGCACACTTTGTATGTAATTCTATTATGACAGGCAGGAAATAGGCTGCAAACTGGGGGTAAGAAGGCTGGGACAGGAGCAAATACATCAGGGCAATGCAGATACTTTTAACCCCGAGTTGGGGTTAATCAGCCGGGCATAATACCTTTATTAATGGCCTGATTAACCCCATTCTCGCCACAGGGGGTATAACGGGGAACTGGGCCTGGGGAGGGGGGGTATAACAGGGTACTGGGTCTGGGGAGGTGGGTATAATGGGGTATTGGTCTTGGGAGGATAATAGGGTTGTGGGCCTTGGGAGTGGGGTATAACAGGGTTCTGGGGAGGCGGAGGGGGTATTAGTGGCAGAGGAGCTCTTGTGATACAGAGCATCACTGTCCTGGTTACACACACGTTATGTCTCCTGCAGGTCGGGGATCACAAGGCTTTGGAGCCGTTCAGCCTATCAGCGTGGGACTGCGGCAGCTCCGGCTCCAGCTCCATAGTGCACTATACACCATCTATGGTGCGTGAGGATGAAGAGGAGTGCGAGAACGACAAAGTGGCAGAAGAGGAGGAAGAAGCGGAGGAAGAGGAGCAAGAAGCGGAGGAGGAGGAGGACGAGGAGGGGGAAGAGGAGAAGGAAGAGGAGGAGGAAGCTGAAGAGAAAGCCGAGGAGGAAGAGGCGGTGGAAGAGGAGCAAGAAGAGGAGGAGGAGGGAGCCGAGGAAGAGGAAGAAGCCGAGGAAGAGGAAGAAGCCGAGGAAGAGGAAGACGCAGAGGAAGGGACCGTGAGATCTGGACTCAAGTGCTGCTTCCCCAGGCTTTGCAGAAGAGCCCATGTGAATGCATCTGAGGGGCCAAGACAGAGAGGGAGGAACGTTCTTGGAGCCCTGTGGCGATGGATATGGCGCAGGAGAGGCCGATAGGAGAGGCCTCCACCAGGAGTTCCTTATAAACCGTTTATTTCAGATTCTCCTGTCTTATAATCAGGCACCTCTCAGCGGTGACGGTCCACTTGTGCCTTTTGTCTGCGAATCGCCTCTGCCAGTACCTTTTGGATCTTCCTGCAAGATTCCGGTAGGATTTTAATATGGTCGTTTGTTGCCGGGATCCCAGATGGGATTGAAGAAATCGGAAGTCATACTGGATGGAAGCCGTAATTTACAAAAAAACAGAGATTCCTGTGTGGAAATGTTCTTTAAAGAGTTGTGTGCAAACTCTGCCCAAGGGAGGAGGTCCACTCAATTATCCTGACTATTGGAGACAAAGCAGCGCAGGTATTGCGTCAGTGTTTTGTTTGTTCTCTCAGTCTGCCCTTTTGTTTGAGTGTGGTTCCCTGAAGAAAAGTGAAGGGTGATGTCCATCCTATGGGCAAAGGCTCGCCAGAACTTAGAGATAAACTGTGAGCCGCGGTCAGAAACAATGTTCAGTGGGACCCCGTGGAGGCGAAAAATCTCTTTGACGAAGACGTCTGCCAAGGTGGCAGAATTGGGTAACCCTTTGAGGGAATAAAATGGGCCTGCTGGGAAAACCTATCCATGACCACCAGGATAGTGTTCATCCCTCTAGAAGTGGAAAGTTCTCCAATAAAATCCATTGACAGGTGGCTCCATGGGCGTTCCGGAATGGGTAATGGCTGTAAAAGACCTGTCGGTTTTCTGCGAGTCGTCTTGACCTGGGCACAAGTTGGGCAGGATTTGACAAACACTTCCGTATCTCTCAGCATCCTGGGCCACCAAAAGGTTCGCTTGATGAGGTCGGAAGTCTTCTTGATACCAGGATGACCGGCGGACTTGGATGAATGACCCCACTCTAGTATCTTCCTTTGGAAGCGTGGAGCAGCATACAAACGACCCTCCGACACCTTGAGATCTCTGGAAAGATTAGCCTGTGCTGCCAGAACCTTATTCAAGACATTGAAAGAGTTGGCCGAAATGACGTATTTGGAGGGTAGAATCGTCTCTGGAACCTCCTGGGATTTGTCTTCGACCATGAATTGCCGTGAGAGCGCATCCACTTTTTGATTCTTCGATCAGGGGATGAAAAAGATCAAATAATTGAACCTAGAAAAGAAAAGAGACCACCGGAGCCTAGACGGCGTGCGTTCTCTATATACAACAGGTTTTTATGGTCGGTAAGGATTGAAATGGGGTTTTCAGTACCTACCAAGAGATGTCTCCATTCCTGTAGGGTGAGTTTAAAGGCCAGTTCTCTATTGCCGACATCATAATTTTGTTGTGCTGGAGAATTTTTTTTGGAGAAAAACCCACAGGGATGGAGCTTATCCTGTGGGGATTGCCTTTGATAAAGGATGGCGCCAGCACCGATATCCGAAGCGTCAGCCTCTAGGGTAAAGGGAAGCCTGAGATCTGGGTGGCGTAGGATGGGGGCGGTGGAGAATGTCCTTTTAAGGGTTTCAAAGACTAGAAGTTCTTTAGGTGGCGGACTGCCGTGTTCACTCCTTTCTTTGTCAGAAGTATGGTAGGTAGCTTATTGACAGGTTTTCCAAGCAGGTCCATTTTATTCCCCTCAAGGGGTTACCATAATCTGCCACACTGGCTGATATTTTTTTGAAAGAGATTTTTTGTATCCATGGTATTCCACTTTCTATTGTTTCTGATCGTGGTACTCAATTTGTCTCGAAATGTTGGCACGCTTTTTCTCAGAGGCTAGGTATTTCCCTTCTTTTTTCATCTGGGTATCACCCTCAAACCAATGGCCAAACCAAGCGCATGAATCAATCCCTGGAACAATATTTACGATGTTTTTCTTCTGACTAAGGATAATTGGGCAGAATTAGTCCCATGGGCAGAATTCGCCATCAACTCCCTCAGGAATGAATCCACAGAGGAGTCGCTGTTCTTTATAAATTATGGATATCATCCTAATCAGCTCCCTATTCCCACACCCACTTCAGGAGTTCCTGCTGCTGATTCTATGATTGCCACTCTTCAGGGATCATGGAAGAGGATTCAAGGGGTATTATGGGATTCGGCCTAGAGGCAGAAGAGACAGGTAGATCGTCTTCGTCAGGAGGCACATAAGTATAAACCTGGAGATAAGGTTTGGCTCTCTTCAAAAAATATCAGATTGAAGACGCCTACACTGGCGACACACTTTATTCGAGCTGGGCTAGTCCCACGAATTCGGGTATACCCGGGTGTATTGAGGTTTGTGACTGTTTTCTGCCCGAGTGCATTGAGGTATTTTCCAAGCAGGGATTGAAGCATTTTATTCCCGCTGGCTGCAATACTGCACAGTATATATATATATACTGCATTACAATTCATGAATTTATGCCATCTGGTAGACACGCGAAGCATTGCAGCCTATTAAATCCTAATCATTATCATTTAACAGATCAGCCGCCCGTCAGCCAGGCATGAACCCAGGCTGGGAAGGCAAACACAACGGGGCTTGTCAGAGGTGAGGAGCGGCGCATTCCAGGTATCTGCCAGGTACATACTGGGTATTTGCTCGAATAAAGTGTGTCGGTGCAGTACTCTGAAGTTATCTCCGGAGTTCGATCCTCGAGGGGGGGTGGGGTACTGTAAGGGTCCTCGGGCCACGGCGCTCCTTTACCTGCTGCCACAACAGGCACCGCGGCTGCCCTGGATCCCCGTCATTTCCCCACTGGCGTGGGCATCTTCCACACTGCCTCTCCTCTTCTTCCGGGTCGCGCGCGCCAGCCCATCTGCCTTACAGGGCGCGCGAGAACCCGTGCAGCTTGTGCACGGCACTCGGGGGATAGCTCTTGTTTTTTCAGCCCCTGAGTTCCTGACCTTGGATTGTCTGCAAACCTCCTCTGGATCTTGAACTTGGCAAATGGACATTCGACTACGCTGTCTTCTCTACCCCTCAGACTTGGCAATTGGACATTCGCCTACGCTGTCTTCTCTAATCCTCGGACCAGGCAAATGGACATTCGATTACGCAGCTGTCTCTACTCCCAGACTTTTGGCTTACGGACACAACCACTCTACCTTCTTCTACTCTGGATTCAGCAAGTACCTGACTAACCCTCTTCCTTGCCCCCGGTCCAGCTTCGCTCTATACCACACTCCGGGCACGCCACCGCTGCTGTGGGTGCGTGGTATCCTTCCGTTCCACCTCAGTACCGGGGTCCTGTCAGGTTTGGGGGCAGCACGAGTGTCACAGTACCTCTCCAACAACGACCTTGGCTAAGTACCCGCAGCGATCCGTAACTTCTCCAACCCCGACTCGGCTACCCTGACCAATCTGCAATCAAGAGGCGCCCTTGCGGCTTCGGGTTGGTGTTTTCTCAAATCCCCACCTCGGCCTCACGGTTCCGTCTAGTTTGTGGTGAGCACAGGTGGGGCGAGTCTTGAGCACGCACGCCAACATATTTTCCAAACTTGAACAATACCTCGAGCACAACGACCGGCGCATGCTCATGTTACAGGAGAGCCTCCGCCTTCTTACAGAACAAGCACCCGCTCCAACCACAGCGGTCCCTTCCCTGGTTCGTACCACGACTGGACTCATAGCAGACCCGCTGTCATTGCCGGCTGTACCTCGACTTCCTACGCCCCGCCGTTATGCAGGGGACCAGCACAGTTGCCGTGGGTTCCTCAACCAGTGTTTTATTCAGTTCGAGGTTACGCCTTCTCGTTTCCCATTTCCTAAATCCCAAGTGGCGTATTTCACTCCGTTGCTCACCGACGACGCCCTGGCCTGGGCCTCCCCCATCGGGGAACATGTGAGACCGGACCTCACTCAAGACATCGGACTCTTCACTCGGGAGTTCCGCAGAGTGTTCGACACGCCCGGACGCAAGGTGATGGAAGCATCTTCCCTTTTCCATATCGCCCAGGGAACCCGGTTGGTCGCCAAGTATGCCCTCGAGTTTCGGACCGTGGCTGCAGAGACAGGATAGAATGATGAGTCCCTGGTGGGCACCTTCTGGCATGGCCTCTCTGAGTCATTGAAGGACAAACTCACCACGCAGGAGCGTCCGACTGATCTCGAGGAATTGATCGCGATCTGCATTCGCATCAACCAACGGCTGCAAGAGAGGGGGTCCGAGAGAGCCCAATGTCTACTGTTCGCCCCAGGAGTCTCGCCTCCGCAGGAGCATCCACCAGAACCTCTTCACCCCCAGAGCCACATACCCATGCACTTGGGAGGCTATAAGCTGTCGACTAACGAGACACTGGCCTGTGTCTGTACTGCGCCAGCCCGTGGCACCAGGCTCTTCCTTGCCCACAGAAGGCGGAGGGTTCTAAAACCCCAGGGCAGTCCAGGGGGGTTACGTTGGGGACGTTCTCCTTATCCCCTATCGCTATAAGGCCTCTCACAAGGATTCTGCTCCTGGTTACCCTCTCTGGGGAGGGTTTTCTCGTGTCCACAGTGGCCTCCATAGATTCCGGCTCTAGAGGTAATTTTGTCGACCAAAGCTTTGCCGAGAGAAACTAGATTTCGCTCGTTCACAAGAAGTTCCCGGTGGGACTAGAGGCCATTGATAGCACGCTCACTTGGCATCCTTAACATAGCCTATCACAGGCTCCGCACGAACACGACCCAGTTCCGCCTCTTGCTCCTATTGGGCTGTCTCACCTATTTAGGCTCAGCAGTACCACTGGCACATTGGCTGACCATAAGCTTCCTGCTCCTGTGCTTGTGCTTATCTCTCTTGTCTCTTAGATATCCTGCCTTGTCTTGTTTGATCTCCTGTGTACCGACCTTGGCTTGCCTTTGGACCACCGCTTCTCTGGAACCCCCGACCTTGGCTACCCTTGACCCTCCGTAACTCTCCAACCTGAACTCGGCTCTTGGACCTCGACTATTCTACCTTCTCCAGCACCGACCCCAGCGACTAGTACCTCCAACGTTCCGTACTTCTATTACTCTTAACTCGGCAAGTATTCACTACTCCTCTACCCTCCCTGCTCCTGACCCGGCGCAAGCAACTACGCACACTCCAGAGCAGATTCCTGTGCCTGTCGGGGGTGTTTACTCTTTTCCCACCTCAGTACCGAGGGTCTCGTCTAGTTTGGGGTGGGCACAGCGTGACAAATACCATACTAAGTCTCCTGGCCTGTCTACGTAAACTACCACACTCCGGACACGCTTCCTCTGCTGCGGGTGCGTGTTACTAACGTCCCACCGCTGTTCAGGGATGGGTCTGGTCTGCGGGCAGCACTACCGTGACAGCATGCAAAAATCTGGTCCAATGGAGCCCGTTCTGTCTCAGGAACTGTTCAGTCTCTTCCAACAGCATCTGTGGAGCCACTACTCCCAAGGAGGTAGGGACAAGTCTGCCGGAGATCTATGCTGAATTCTGTGATATTTTTTGACAAAGACAGGTCTGAGGTCTTGCCGCCACATCGTCCATTTGACTGTCCGATTGACTTATTGCCCGGCTCGGTACCCCCTAGGGTTGCGTCCTATCCTCTGTCACTTCCGGAGATGAAAGCCATGAGAGACTATATTCACGAAAATTTGCAAAAGGGCTTTATCCATAAATCCTCGTCGTGAGCCGGTGCAGGTTTCTTCTTCGTAAAGAAAAAAGGGCGGATCGCTAAGACCCTGTATTGACTATAGGGGTCTTAATAAAATTACCATTAAGAACCGTTATCCTCTGCCGCTGATTCCAGAACTCTTCGACCACCTACAGGGGGCCAATATCTTTACTAAATTGGATCTCCAGGGGGCCTACAACTTGGTAAGGATTTGCCAGGGCGATGAATGGAAGACGGCCTTCAATACTCATGATGGTCACTACAAGTATCTCGTCATGCCCTTTGAACTCTGTAATGCCCCGGCCGTCTTCCAGGACTTCGTGAACGAGGTATTCAGGGATCTTTTCAACCGGTTTGTGGTCGTGTATTTGGACGATATATTGATTTTTTCTAAGTCTGAACAGGAGCATGTTTCTCATGTCAGACAGGTACTTCTCCGACTTCGGAAGAATCATCTGTACGCGAAACTGGAGAAGTGCTTCTTCCATCAAGCGTCCACAACTTTTCTGGGGTATATTATCTCTAACAAGGGGCTCACCATGAACCCGGCGAAGGTAAAAGCAGAAAAGGAAAAACAGAGTCTGGGCGGTCACTGCTCTCCATAAACAATCCAAGCGCAATTAGTAAAAGAAAAAAGCTTTATTTAATCAAAAATAGACATCAGTAGAGGGTAGAAAACACCTCTTACACATTCCATCCTGACAAAAGGACTTTATCTACTTGCCCTCCTTTGGGCTTTTCTGGAAGCCTGGGACTTTCCTCTTTCTATTACTAAGGTTAGTTTATCGTGCGGGTAGTGTAGGACCTGCTGATTAGGGTTTACCTTGACGTGGTAGCAGGCTTACAATACTTTGGCCAAAGCATTTAACTAAAGAACCCTTACTTTGAATTTAGTATTGCTTTTCTCTTCAGTTACTGGCACTATGCCTTTAAGGAGGCTGGACATCCTCCAGGAAGCAACCAACCATTGCAACCTTGTGCTCTTGACTCTGCTCTACCTTCTCTTTTTACCAGTGGCATCCCACACCCTGCGCTGGTGCCTGAGTGCGCGCGTCTCCGCTCTGCTAACAGAGCATGCTCGCACGTGCAGCTAGCTCAGCTGTGCCACGGAGCCTGGCTCCACTCTTCCGGATGCGCCCGTGCACAGCTCCCCAGCTGCATGACAACTTTCTCCTATCTCGTGTCTCCTGCGCTTCCCAACCTCTGTACTGGGACCCCTCCTTTTCTTGGCTTGTGCGTGGGAGCACCAGCGTTACATTATGCTCAGCCCAAACAAACGGACCCCCCGAGGTGGACTCTGCCGTCCCTGAACCCCTTTACCGTTGGGAGACTTGAGTCCCTTTCCTTTCAACAGTCCAGAAATGTTTTTCCTCCTACTCCAGGAGGGAGCCCTTGAGTTACAGACCATGGAATGCTGCTTCCGTAGTTTCCAGGTTTGGCAGTTTTTAAAGTCTTGCTATACTGTAGTTCCTGTTCATAGTTCCTGGCCATTGTCTTGTTCCTGTACTGTGGCCTGGACTCTCTGCGGGCCGCTCCTTGGAATCTGCAGAAACCCTACTTTGCTTGCCGCCTTGGTAAGAACTTTTTATGGACTGTTTCCCCCCAGTCTAGTATGGATCGCTCAGAGTTCGATCCAGAAGAGGGGGGGTACTGAAAGGTATCGGGAAACACGCTCCCTGGGCGTGTTCCCTCCTTACCTGCCACATCTCAGATTCCCGCTCTCCTTACAGAGCGCACACGCGGTTCTTCGTGTGCCACGGAGCTTGGCCCCGGCCCTGATCGCGTTGTGCGCCACTCTTCAGGTGCGAGTCAAGACTCTCTAATCCTTGTTCGTGTTCTGAACCCTTCCCTACTTCCGCAGAGGCCGCGCCTGCTCTCCGTCCCCTGCCTTATCTCACCAACAGGAAGTGACTTCAAGCATACTGAGGCAAGTGACGCCATCTTGCTTTCTGGCAAACCCTGCCCTCTTCCTCCTGGCAGGAAGTAAGCCTCACTCTGACTCTCATTGCCAACAGCTGCTGCTGCTGCTGCTGCTGCTGCTGCTGCTGCTCCTTAAATAACAGTCAGTTGCTATCTGCCCTGGTAATGCACAGTACTACTCCAGTACTCGATGCCTCCTGTTCCTGTCATTGCATGCTGTTCCTGCTTGGATCTCCTCTGGACCTCTACTTGCCCTCCTTTGGGCTTTATGGAAGACTGGGACTTTCCTCTTTCTATTACTAAGTTAGTTTATCGTGCGGGTAGTGTAGGACCTGCTGATTAGGGTTTACCTTGACGTGGTAGCAGGCTTACAATACTTTGGCCAAAGCATTTAACTAAAGAACCCTTACTTTGAATTTAGTATTGCTTTTCTCTTCAGTTACTGGCACTATGCCTTTAAGGAGGCTGGACATCCTCCAGGAAGCAACCAACCATTGCAACCTTGTGCTCTTGACTCTGCTCTACCTTCTCTTTTTACCAGTGGCATCCCACACCCTGCGCTGGTGCCTGAGTGCGCGCGTCTCCGCTCTGCTAACAGAGCATGCTCGCACGTGCAGCTAGCTCAGCTGTGCCACGGAGCCTGGCTCCACTCTTCCGGATGCGCCCGTGCACAGCTCCCCAGCTGCATGACAACTTTCTCCTATCTCGTGTCTCCTGCGCTTCCCAACCTCTGTACTGGGACCCCTCCTTTTCTTGGCTTGTGCGTGGGAGCACCAGCGTTACATTATGCTCAGCCCAAACAAACGGACCCCCCGAGGTGGACTCTGCCGTCCCTGAACCCCTTTACCGTTGGGAGACTTGAGTCCCTTTCCTTTCAACAGTCCAGAAATGTTTTTCCTCCTACTCCAGGAGGGAGCCCTTGAGTTACAGACCATGGAATGCTGCTTCCGTAGTTTCCAGGTTTGGCAGTTTTTAAAGTCTTGCTATACTGTAGTTCCTGTTCATAGTTCCTGGCCATTGTCTTGTTCCTGTACTGTGGCCTGGACTCTCTGCGGGCCGCTCCTTGGAATCTGCAGAAACCCTACTTTGCTTGCCGCCTTGGTAAGAACTTTTTATGGACTGTTTCCCCCCAGTCTAGTATGGATCGCTCAGAGTTCGATCCAGAAGAGGGGGGGTACTGAAAGGTATCGGGAAACACGCTCCCTGGGCGTGTTCCCTCCTTACCTGCCACATCTCAGATTCCCGCTCTCCTTACAGAGCGCACACGCGGTTCTTCGTGTGCCACGGAGCTTGGCCCCGGCCCTGATCGCGTTGTGCGCCACTCTTCAGGTGCGAGTCAAGACTCTCTAATCCTTGTTCGTGTTCTGAACCCTTCCCTACTTCCGCAGAGGCCGCGCCTGCTCTCCGTCCCCTGCCTTATCTCACCAACAGGAAGTGACTTCAAGCATACTGAGGCAAGTGACGCCATCTTGCTTTCTGGCAAACCCTGCCCTCTTCCTCCTGGCAGGAAGTAAGCCTCACTCTGACTCTCATTGCCAACAGCTGCTGCTGCTGCTGCTGCTGCTGCTGCTGCTGCTGCTGCTCCTTAAATAACAGTCAGTTGCTATCTGCCCTGGTAATGCACAGTACTACTCCAGTACTCGATGCCTCCTGTTCCTGTCATTGCATGCTGTTCCTGCTTGGATCTCCTCTGGACCTCTACTTGCCCTCCTTTGGGCTTTATGGAAGACTGGGACTTTCCTCTTTCTATTACTAAGTTAGTCTATCGTGCGGGTAGTGTAGGACCTGCTGATTAGGGTTTACCTTGACGTGGTAGCAGGCATACAATACTTTGGCCAAAGCATTTAACTAAAGAACCCTTACTTTGAATTTAGTATTGCTCTTCTCTTCAGTTACTAGCACTATGCCTTTAAGGAGGCTGGACATCCTCCAGGAAGCAACCAACCATTGTAACCTTGTGCTCTTGACTCTGCTCTACCTTCTCTTCTTACCAGTGGCATCCCACACCCCGCGCTGGTGCCTGAGTGTTCACGGCTCCGCTTTGCTAACAGAGCATGCGCGCACGTGCAGCTCGTTCAGCTGTGCCACAGAGCATGGCTCCAATCTTCCGGACGCGCCACGCTTCTCTCGCGCGCGGCATGCTCATGTGATGAAGTGCACCGCTACCCAGCTGCGTGACAACGTTCTCCTATCTTGTGTCTCATGCAACTTCCCAACCTCGCTACTGGGTCCCCCTCCTTGTCTTTGCTTGTGCGTGGGAGCACAAGCGTTACACTCCTGCCACGGACACGCTCTGCACACGCGCAGTCGCGTGCACTTCCCCACTCACGGGCGCACGCTCTCCTCCTCTAAAGCATAGGTGCCTCCTGCACCTGGTATCTTTCGCTGCAGTCTCCTCCTTCCTGCTTCCCATTGGTGAGTCCTCCTATTTATTCCCTGTTCTCCATTCCCTCAGCGGCTGAGCATTGTTCCAGTTAACTGTGTTCACCTCCCTCGTGCCTTGCCTTCTTGCAGTCTCTCGCTACCTTTCCCTGCTCTGCTTCAGTGACCTCCTGTGTACCGACCCAGCTTTTCTCTTGGACTCCGCACCTCTGGCTCCCCGACCTCGGCTTACCCGCAACGATCCGTACCTCTCCAACCCCGACCCGGCTACCCTGACCAATCTACAATCAAGATGCGCCCTCGTGGCTGTGGGTTGGTGTTTTCTCAAATCCCCACCTCAGCCTCGCGGTTCCGTCTAGTTTGTGGTGAGCACATCGTTACACCCCGCCGGAGCTGGCGTCTACTGTGCAGGCATGCCCATCCAGAGCCGACCGTGCTAGGGCTCCTGGCCCGAGCCAGCATCTACTGCGCAGGCTCGCCCAGCCGGATCCTACTGTGCCATCTCCCTCATTCAGAGTCGGCATCTACTGCGCAGGCGCACCTGGCCGGAGCCGGCGTCTGCTCGCATGCATGCCAAGTCGGAGTCTACTGCACAGGTATGCCCAGCTGGAGCCTACTGCACAGGTACGTCTACTGCACAGGTGCTCCCAGATGGAGCTGGCATCTACTGTGCAGGTGCCCAAGCCAGAGCCGACTGCGCTGGCGCGCCCGGCCAGAGCCAGCGTCTTCTATGTAGGCACGCCCAGCTGGAGCTGGCATCTACTGCGCAGGCGCGCCCAGCCGTTGCCGGCGCCTACTGCACAGGCGTGCCCACCCGGAGCCGGCATCTAATGCTCGGGCACACCAACTCTTCCACTCTGTCCCACATGCTACCAATGCTGGCGTGCACGCCAAGCCTTCCTCTGCTGCCTGAAGCTGGGCCAAGCTTACTTCCAGCGCGCTGACATCAGAGAAGCCCGTCGCGCACCAGCGTTGGAAGCTCAAAGTGAGACAGAGAAGGAAGAGGCCTATAGCTGAGGGAGAGCCAGGACCTAGCCATGAGAGGACCGGCCGCCGGGTCTGGCAAGAGGTTCAGGCTCAACTTGCAGCGCCGGCCGGCCTTGCCCTCCCCAGACCCGGGACAGTTGTCCTGGCTGTCCCCAACTGTCGGGGGCCCTGATTGTGATAGATATGCAGAAGGATGGGGGATCATGTGAGTTATACACAGGGGCACACGCGCCCCATCACCCTTTGATTATACACAGGGGCACCATCGCCCCATCACCACTCTATATACTGAGTGTGCCCCTGTGTATAACAACGCTGATCTGTGCTGCTCCATCTGATCTCACTGCACAGTGATCCAGGGATGATCCGATCGCCATTTACTGGGGTCAGGAAGGAATTTGTTTCCCCCACAACACAGCAGGGGTTATGTTTCACCTTCCTCTGGATCACAGCGACAAACTGCCCTTTGTGCATTAATTAGAAGTGAGATCTACCTGCATTGATCTTAACCCCTTTGCTGCCGGAGGGGCCTGCAATGTATTGCTCAGTGTGTTACTATATCGCTCTGTAATGTGTTGCAGACCCCTACCAGCAAAGAGATAAATTATTTAAATTAAATAAAGCTATATTTAATCAAATCTATGTGTAGTGTCTTTTCTATCCGGTTTATCTATTGCTAACAGCACAAGTGCAACAGGAAGCCCCTCTGATCTGTAATATATTTCATTACACAAAAAGGTATCTAACAGGTAAAAAGAACATACATGGGATTCTGCTACAAATATATCTCTAATTACAAACCAATTAACAAATCATTGAGATTGGAGTTGAGCGAAAAGAAAGGGTTAAGTATATCATGTATATGAAGTGTAGGCTGTTCAGCAGCATTACATGGTCGGGACGACGTTTAGGAGATATAAGTAATGCTGATTACGGAGCTCACCGGCTGACCTGCTTCCTGCTTATTCCCTCCTCTGTACATCTCCAGCTCAGCGCGTTACACAACTCAAGCAAAAGCTTCTACTAAATGACTTGAATTGTGGCTCCTGTATCTCCCAGTTAAATGGTTTCATTGGCATATACTTGTTTAACATTGTGGAATTTGATAACATCTGTAATATGGGTGCTATGACCGGGGGGCCAGGCTCCCCTCTTACCTCATATTGGTTACCTGGCATCTCTCCCCTCCTGACTACGGGTGACACGGTCAGGGGGCGGTGGGGGAGGGTCAGCAGGGGTTATTTATTCTCCCATTCCCTCTCTCCCCCCATCCTCTCACTCTCCCCCATCCCTCCATTCTCTCTCTCACCATCCCTCCATTCTCTCTCCCCACATCGCTCCATTCTCTCTCTCTCCATCTCTCCATTCTCTCTCGCTTCCCCATTCCCTCCATTCTCTCTCCCCCCATCCTCTCACTCTCCCCTATCCCTCCATTCTCTCTATCCCCATCCCTCCATTCTCTCTCTCCCCACATCCCTCCACTTTCTCTCTCCATCCCTCCATTCTCTCTCTCCCCCCATCCTCTTACTCTCCCCCATCCCTCAATTCTCTCTCTCTCTCCATCCCTCCATTCTCTCGCTTCCCCATTCCCTCCATTCCCTCTCCCCCATCCTCTCACCCTCCCCCATCCCTCAATTCTCTCTCCCCCATCCCTCCATTCTCTCTCCCCACATCGCTCCATTCTCTCTCCCCCATCCCTCCAACCTCTCTCAACCCCATCCCTCTATTCTACCCATCCTTCCAGCCACTCTTTCCCCACCATCCCTCTATTCTCTATCCCTCCATCCTCTCACTCCCAACCATCCCTCCATTCTCTCTCCCCCATCCCTCCATCCTCTCTCTTAACCCGATCACTCTATTCTCTCTCCCCCATCCCTCCATCCTCTCTCTAAACACGATTACTCTATTCTCTCTCCCCCATCCCTCCATCCTCTCTCTTAACCCCACCCCTCCATTCTCTCTCCCCCATCCCTCCATCCTCTCTCTTAACCCCATCCATCTATTCTCTCTCCCCCATCCCTCCATCCTCTCTCTTAACCCTATCCCTCCAGCCACTCTCCCTACCATCCCTCTTCTCTCTTTCTCTCTCCCCTCATCCCTCCAGCCTCTCTCAACCCCATCCCTCTATTCTCTCTCCCCAACCCTTCCATTCTCTCCCCCCATCCTTCTCACTCCCCAATCCCTCCATTCTCTCCCTCCCCATCCCTCCAGTACTCTTACAATTCTTCTCTCCATTCTGTCTGCTTCTCTCCAGTCTGTCTCTATCCCACCCATACTGTGCCTGCCTCTCCCCATGCTGTCTCTCGCTCTCCCCATGCTGTCTCTCGCTCTCTCCCCTTGCTGTCTCTCGCGCTCTCCCCATGCTGTCTCTCTCTTTCCGCATTCTGTCTCTCTCTCTCCCCATGCTCTGTCTGTCTCTCCCTCTCCCCATGCTCTGTCTGTCTCTCCCTCTCCATGCTGTCTGTCTCTCCTCCTAATGCTGTCTCTCCCCCATTCTATTTCTCGCTCTCTCTCATAGATAACCAAAAAGGGGGGAATCACCGCTCAAACCAAATATATTGTGCGCATAACTGCGCCAAACGGGTGCATGTGGGAGGAACAATACTTAGATACAATGTCTAATCGAAGAAGATCATAATAGATCCCAGAAAATTGCACTCAACCTGATGAAATGTAATGTCAAAACCTATAATAGGTATGATATACACAATAGTTTGTAGACTACAGTTGGATGAATAGGAAGATTGGTGAGAATAACTACCTCTCAGGGAGACTATAACAAGACACAAAAATAATAAAATTGTATTTATCATATATCAAACTCTGGTGTGTTATTTATTTTCAAAGTGAATGTTAAAACCCCGGTAGTGAGGGATCGGACATGTAAATACAGGGTTCTAAGAAAGTACTAGCTTATAGTACACTGCTATATCATATAATAATGATTGATATATATATATACATATATATTGTGATGTCCACACCACGTTGCAGTCTCTTTTATCCAGATCAAAGGCAGGGAAACGTAGGGTTGATGCAAGGTACAAAGCCGGTATACACATACACGCCCAGAGCGGTAACACCGGTATACACATACACGCCCAGAGAGGTAATACCGGTATACACATACACGCCCAGAGAGGTAATACCGGTATACACGTACAGGCCCAGAGAGTTAATACCTGTATACACATACATGTCCAGAGAGGTAATACCGGAATACACATACACGCCCATAAAGGTAATACCGGTTAAACACATACATGTTCAGAGAGGTATACCAGTATGCACATACACGCCCGGAGATGTAATACCGGTATACACATACACGTCCAGAGAGGTAATACCGATATACACTTACACGCTCAGAGAAGTATACCAGTATACACATACACGCCCAGAGATGTAATACCGGTATACACATACACGCCCAGAGAGGTAATACCGGTATACACATACACGCCCAGAGCGGTAATACCGGTATACACATACACATCCAGAGTGGTAATACCGGCATACACAGACACGCCAAGAGAAGTAATACCGGTATACACATAGACGCCCAGAGAGGTAGTACTGGTATACACGCCCAGAGAGGTAATACCGGTATACACGTACACGCCCAGAGAGTTAATACCTGTATACACATACATGTCCAGAGAGGAAATACCGATATACACATACACGCCCAGAGAGTTAATACCTGTATACACGTACAGGCCCAGAGAGTTAATACCTGTATACACATACATGTCCAGAGAGGTAATACCGGTATACACATACACGCCCAGAGAGGTAATACCGGCATACACAGACACGCCAAGAGAAGTAATACTGGTATACACGTACACGCCCAGAGAGGTAATACCGGTATACACAAACACCCCCAGAGAGGTAATACCGGTATACACATACACACCCAGAGAGGTAATACCGCTATACACATACACGCCCAGAGAGATTATTCCGGTATACACATAAACGCCCAGAGAGGTAATACCTGTATACACATACACGCCCAGAGAGGTAATACCGGTATACACATACAGTACACGCCCAGAGAGGTAAAACCGGTATACACATACAAGCCCAGAGAGGTAATACCGGTATACACATACACGCCAAGAAAGGTAATACCGGTATACACATACACGCCCAGAGAGGTAATACCGGTATACACATACACGCCTAGAGAGGTAATACCAGTATACACATAAACGCCCAGAGAGGTAATACCGCTATACACATACACGCCCAGAGAGGTTATTCCGGTATACACATAAACGCCCAGAGAGGTAATACCTGTATACACATACACGCCCAGAGAGGTAATACCGGTATACACATACAGTACACGCCCAGAGAGGTAATACCGGTATACACATACACGCCCAGAGAGGTAATACCGGTATACACATACACGCCAAGAAAGGTAATACCGGTATACACATACACGCCCAGAGAGGTAATACCGGTATACACATACACGCCCAGAGAGGTAATACCAGTATACACATAAACGCCCAGAGAGGTAATAACGGTATACACATACACGCCCAGAGAGGTATTACCGGTATACACATACACATCCAGAGAGGTAATACCTTTATACACATACACCCCCAGAGAGGTAATACCGGCATACACATACACGTCCAGAGAGGTAATACCGGTATACACATACAAGCCCAGAGAGTTAATACCTGTATACACACACGCCCAGGGAGATAATACGATATACACATACACGCCCAGATAGGTAATACCGGAATACACATACACGCCCAGAAAGGTAATACCGGTTATACACATACATGTTCAGAGAGGTATACCAGTATGCACATACACGCCCAGAGATGTAATACCGGTATACACATACACGTCCAGAGATGTAATACCGGTATACACATACACACCCAGAGAGGTAATACCGGTTATACACATACATGTTCAGAGAGGTATACCAGTATGCACATATACGCACATAGACGTAATACCGGTATACACATACACGCCCAGAGAGTTAATACCTGTATACACATACATGTCCCGAGAGGTAATACCGGTATATACATACACGCCCAGAGAGGTAATACCGGTATACACATACACGCCCAGAGAGGTAATACCGGTATACACATACACGTCCAGAGTGGTAATACCAGCATACACAGACACGCCAAGAGAAGTAATACTGGTATACACATACACGCCCAGAGAGGTAATACCGGTATACACATACACACCCAGAGAGGTAATACCGGTATACACGTACACGCCTAGAGAGGTAACACCGGTATACACATACATGTCCAGAGAGATAATACCGGTATACACATACACACCCAGAGAGGTAATATGGTATACACTGACACACCGACAGAGTTAATACCTGTATACACATACATGTCCAGAGAGGTAGTACCAGTATACACATACACGTCCAGAGAGGTAATACCGGTATACACATACACGCCCAGAGAGGTAATATGGTATACACATACAGGCCCAGAGAAGTTATACCGGTATACACAGAAACGCCCAGAGAGGTAATACCGGTATACACATATACGCCTAGAAAGGTAATACAGGCATACCCCGGTATAAGGATACTCACTTTAAGTACACTCACGAGTAAGGACATATCGCCCAATAGGCAAACGGCAGCTCGCGCATACACCTGTCAGCACGTCCTGAACAACGTTCTGAACAGCAATACCAGCTCCCTACCTGTACCGAAGCTGTGCGCAAATGGAGAGACTATAGAGCCTGTTACAAATGCGTTATTTACATCAGTTATGCACGTACAGTAGCGACATTGCTTATTGAAGCAAAAGCCGCCGGCTCCATGCGGCTGGGAAGCGGGTAGCCGCGGCGCGTGGCGGCGCACTATGACGTCACAGTAACATGCGCGCCCGGCTTCCCCGTCTTCCCCGGCTTCCCCAGGCTTCCCCGACACCCCTGGAGATCAAATGAAGGTAAGCGGGGGTGCGGGGAAGCAGAGGGGCAGAGCAGGAGCCGGGTACGGTGTCGGGAAGGGAGGTAAATTGCGCGCGAAGTGGAGGGGGGGTGCGTGGGGGAAACGCGGCGGCGCGCGGTTGTTACTGGCGGCAGCTGGGGTAGATCTCGGCGTGCCGTCGTGATTTAGTGCAATAAACAATGTCGGTGCTGTATATGATGATTGCCGTACAGTACATGCATCGATAAGTGGGGAAAAAGCAGTGCTTCACTTTAAGTACATTTTCGCTTTACATACGTGCTCCGCTCCCATTGCATACGTTAATGCGGGGTATGCCTGTACCGTACACCTATACATGTCCAGAGAGGTAATACCGGTATACACATACACACCCAGAGAGGTAATACCGGTATACACATACACGCCCAGAGAGGTAATACCGGTAAACACCTACACCCCCAGAGAGGTAATACCGGTATACACATACAAGCCCAGGGAGGAAATACCGGTATACACATACACGCCCAGAGAGTTAATACCTGTATACACGTACACGCCCAGAGAGTTAATACCTGTATACACATACATGTCCAGAGAGGTAATACTGGTATACACATACACGTCCAGAGAGGTAATACCGGTGTACACATACACGCCCACAGAGTTAATACCTGTAAACACATGTCCAGAGAGGTAATACCAGTATACACATACACACCCAGAGAGGTAATATCGGTATACAGATACACGCCCAGAGTGGTAATACGTGCATACACAGACACGCCAAGAGTAGTAATACCGGTATACACATAGACGCCCAGAAAGGTAATACCGGTATACACATAGACTCCCAGAGAGGTAATACCGGTATACACGTACACGCCTAGAGCAGTAACACCGCTATACACATACATGTCCAGAGAGGTAATACTGGTATACACAAACACGCCCAGAGAGGTAATATGGTATACACAGACACGCCCAGAGAGGTAATACCGGTATTCACATACACGCCCAGAGAGGTAGTACTGGTATACATGCCCAGAGAGGTAATACCGGTATACACGTACACGCTCAGAGAGTTAATACCGGTATACACAGAAACGCCCAGAGAGGTAATACCGGTATACACATATATGCTTAGATAGGTAATACCGTACACCTATACATGTCCAGAGAGGTAATACTGGTGTACACATACACGTCCAGAGAGGTAATACCAGTATACACGTACATGCCCAGAGAGTTAATATCTGTATACACATACATGTCCAGAGAGGTAATACCGGTATACACATACACGCCCAGAGAGTTAAAACCTTTACACACATACACGCCCACAGAGTTAATACCAGTAAACACATGTCCAGAGAGGTAATAAAGGTATACACATACAGAGGCGGCACATTTTATTTGAGTGCGGCTAGCCTGGGGATGCCCCGGCATGCTAGCCGCACTCCCTCGGCGTGCGCGCGGTCACGCGTCATTGGGTGCCTGCGCCCCCTGCACGCGCGTCCAGGGCTCCCCGAGGGAGCCCTGGTGTCCCGCGATGTGGGGGACGGCGGCAGGGGGTTCCGGGGGACCCGGCGAGCGGAGGGAGAAAGCCCCGATCGGAGGGCCTCTCCTCCGAGGCTTCGGCGCGCGCCTGGTTACTGCTGCGGCCGAGACCGGGCAAATGCTCAAATAAACTCGGCCGCAGCAGTACACCCAGAGAGGTAATACCGGTATACACATACACGTCCAGAGAGGAAATATCGGTATACACATACACGTCCAGAGAGGAAATATCGGTATACACATACAAGCCCAGAGAGGTAATACCAGTATACACATACACGCCCAGAGAGCTAATACCAGTATACACATACACGCCCAGAGAGGTAATACCGGTATACACATACACGCCCAGAGAGGTAATACCGGTATACACATACACGCCCAGAGAGGAAATATAGGTATACTCATACACGCCCAGAGAGTTAATACCTGTATACACATACACGCCCAGAGAGGTAACACCGGTATACACATACACGCCCAGAGAGGAAATACCGGTATACACATACACGCCCAGAGAGGAAATATAGGTATACTCATACACGCCCAGAGAGTTAATACCTGTATACACATACACGCCCAGAGAGGTAATACCGGTATACACATACACACCCAGAGAGGTAATACCGGTATACACATACACGCCCAGAGAGGAAATACCGGTATACACATACACGCCCAGAGAGGAAATATAGGTATACTCATACACGCCCAGAGAGTTAATACCTGTATACACATACACGCCCAGAGAGGTAATACCGGTATACACATACACACCCAGAGAGGTAATACCGGTATACACATACACGCCCAGAGAGGTAATACCGGTATAGACATACACACCCAGAGAGGTAATACCGGTATACACATACACGCCCAGAGAGGAAATATCGGTATACACGTACACGCCCAGAGAGGTAATACCGGTATACACATACACCCAGAGAGGTAATACCGGTATACACATACACCCAGAGAGGTAATACCGGTATATACATATACACCCAGAGAGGTAATACCGGTATACACTTACACACCCAGAGAGGTAATACTGGTATACACATACACGCCCATAGAGGTAATACCGGTATACACATACATGTCCAGAGAGGAAATATCGGTATACACGTACACGCCCAGAGAAGTAATACTGGTACTGCTGCGGCACAGTTTATTCGAGCATTTGCCCGTTCTGTGCCGCAGCAGTAGCCTGGCGCGCGCCCGAGTGTGACGGGCGCACGCCGAAGCAGCGGAAGAGCGCCCTCCGATCGGGGCGCTCTCCCTACCGCTGCCGGGTCCGCCGGGTCCCCCGGAACCCCCTGCCGCTGTCCCGCGATCGCGGGACACCAGGGCTCCCTCGGGGAGCCCCTGGACACGCGTGCAGGGGGCGCACGCTCCCGATGACGCGTGACCGCGCGTCTATGACGCGCGGCACGCCGAGGGGCGGCCACTAGCAAGCCGGGAGATTTCCCGGCTTGCGGTACCGACCACACTTCAATAAAGTGTGTCGGTAGTGTATACACATACACGCCCAGAGAGGAAATATAGGTATACACGTACACGCCCAGAGAGGAAATATCGGTATACACGTACACGCCCAGAGAGGTACAGTAGAGGCAACTCTTATTCTAACAAAAACCAGTGGCAATTCCCCAAAAAACCCAGGAAACACCCAGGTACATTCTGAATACATGCCTTAAACTTTCCTTAAACTAGCCCCAGCATTTCTGCATTGATTAATGGCCTATCAGATTAACAGCGGGGGTCCCTGGCAGTCCCATTCAAACTGAATTGGACTGCCAGGGATCCCTGCTGTGTTAATCCGATGGGTCGTTAGTCAATGCAGAAATGCTGGGGCTAGTTTAAGGAAAGTTATTGTATATTGAAAGAAGGAGAAAAAAGTAACCCGTATAGGAGCACTCAGGTATGAACAGGGAGTTGTCCCAGTAGACCAGCAAATGTTATTATCCAAACTTAAACCCAAATCCAGCTTTTGCCCACCATGGCAAGTGTGCCCACAGGTAGAAATCTATGCAAAATTAGTGACGGAGGACTTTAATAAGATCCATATCAAGAAAGGTGAACAGAATTTATCCAATGCTGAAAGACAAGCAATTGCAGAGCTACGAGACCTTAAAGAGGTGGAGATCAAGCCAAGCGATAAAGGAGGAAATGTGATCCTATGGCCAAAGGTGATGTATGAGCGAGAAGTCTATAAACAACTTAAAGACACCCGGTGCTATGTTGAGCTGAGCAGGGATCCCACTATTCAGTTTAAGGAGGAACTTGAGAGTCTACTCCGAGCTGCCGTCCTAGATGGGATAATCACTCAGCACAACATGGATGCTCTGGTAACAAAATGTCCAGTTGTACCCACCTTCTACATATTACCCAAAATACACAAGAACCTCTCCCACCCCCCGGGTAGACCTATAGTATCAGGCATAGGAGGTCTGAGTGAGCCCATATGTAGATTTATTGACCTCTTTCTGCAACTGTCTGTTGAAACATTACCATCTTTTTTAAGGGACACAATGGATGTACTGTCTAAATTGGAGAACATCACGGTCGATGAAGGTGTTCTCCTCGCGACCTGTGATGTAGAATCTCTCTACACATGCATCCATCATAAAGATGGTTTAAAAGCAGCCAAGTTTTACCTATCTATGCAAAATCTTACAGGTGACTTGATTGAGCTGATCATCAACTTACTTAACTTTATATTGTCCCACAACTATTTCATCTTCAAACACAGATATTATTTGCAGAAAAGAGGCACTGCAATGGGTGCGACCTGTGCACCCTCCTATGCCAATCTCTTCCTGGGCTGGTGGGAGAGAGAGGTGGTTTTTACTGATGAGAACCTAATACATACACAACACGTCTTACTGTGGTTGAGGTACATCGATGACGTGCTTGTCCTCTGGCGAGGCAATGCTAGTGGATTTAGTGCGTTTATCGGTGCCCTCAACCACAACGATCTAAACATCAGATTGACATTTCAGTCGAGCCCAATGAAAATTGAGTTTCTGGATTTAACAATCAGTATTGGCGAGGGTGGAGTTCTATGCACTGACATTTTTAGGAAACACACTGCCACAAACTCGATTCTGCATGCCAAAAGCTTCCATCCTCACCATCAGGTGAAAGGTATCCCCACAAGCGAATTTCTGAGATTAAAGAGAAATGTCTCGTCAAGTCAAGATTTTGACTTAAGATCAAGGGAAATGAAATTAAGATTCTTACAAAGAGGCTATAGCAAGACTATGGTTGAGAGAGGGTACCGTAACAGCCTGAGTAAAACCCGCGCTTCCCTTTTGCGACCTAAGTTAAAAATACGAGACAAAAAAGCGATCCGCTTTGTGGGGTCCTACAATCAGCAATGGCCATTACTACGCGGGGCGTTACAGCGACATTGGGGGGTATTGATGACAGACCCTGACCTGGTACAAGCCCAGGGCAAACAAGTCATTATGACGAGCCGCCGGGCACCAAATTTTAAAGACACCTTGGTCAACAGTCATTACATCCCTCATGTCGACAAAACATTCTTGTCTGTTACCGCACGCATAGGCTTTGCCAAATGCTCTAAATGCTCGGCCTGCAAACACATGGAAAATAGACTAACATTCTCAAATAGTCAAAAGACCCATGTTTACACAATTCGTTCCACACTCAACTGTAAATCCAAGGGGGTGATCTATTGTATACTTTGCCCCTGTGATTTACCATATGCAGGCATGACCACACGAGAACTGAGATTTCGGGTTTTGGAACATGTCAGGAACATCAAAAATGCGCAAAGGGACCTTGATGGTTTTAAAAAAATCACAAGTGTCGCCAGGCATTTTTTGAACAAACATATGGCAGACACTACGTTACTTAGGGCCTTTGCGCTTGACAAAGTCTCCCTTGGTATACGTGGAGGCGACCTGGAAAAAGCTCTCCTAAAAAAAGAGACCAGGTGGATTACACAAATCAACTCAATGATTCCGAGAGGTCTGAACGACTATATTGGCTATGCCATGTTTCTGTAACATACAACTGCTTCAATTTTGTCTGTTCACAGCTAAGTAATCCATAACTACCTTGATGAGTGCACTTACTGCATGTATTTTGTCTAATTTTTTAGATACTGCATGCACATGCGAGGCTCAAACTGGAGATTATCCTGACCAGGGGCTAGATCGGCCAGGGTATCTGGAGTGCATCCATGTGCAGAAGGGTCTCTGCATGGCCCACACACCACGGAGCAGTGGAGCGTATTTGCGTATTGGTACAGCATGGAGAAGCTGCAACCACAGACACCGCATGCACGTGTGAGGCTCAAACTGGAGACTTTCCTGACCAGAGGCCAGATTGGCCACGATATTTGGAATGTATCGTCCTGACCTTTAATGTCTGTGCAGGAGGGTCTATGCATGGTCCATGCACCCCGGAGCAGTGGACCGCATCTGCGGACCGGTGTAGCATGGAGAAGCCGTAACCGCAGGCGCTACAAACACTCTAATACTGGATATACCTGGACTAAATACATCTGGCACATTATTGGACTTAATAACTATTCATTGGATTTTGTCATAACTTGACTAGATTGATAAATGGTGCATATGTCTTTCAATCCCTCTTTGGTCTGTATAATTTGGGAAGTGTCATACAACTGACACAAGTATTGAAGGTACATAGCTCTTGTTGCTTTAAGAATATGCACTAAATATACCTCCACTCCATTAGGGTGCGCTGTTGCAGCCAACACACATGTGCCTCTCTCTGTGGTACTTTTGAGATTTGTCTTGATAAAGATGTCTGCTGTTCTGTTTAACACTAGTGGACATCAGTCACATTAACCCCCTCAGTAACATGTAATACATGATTTTGGGCAAGTATCATTGCTTTGCCAGCTATTTCTGTGATCGCCAAGCACATGGAATAATTGACACACTTAGCGCGCATGCGCGGTGTGCGGTCCAATCTGACACGCACCAAAAGGTGCAGCGACGCCATGCGTGTCAGTGTGCAGGCGTGGACGCTGGGACGCTGCGCTTTGCGCATGCGCAGTGAATATGTATGTGGAGACTGGTGCCTGTAAGCTGCACGTGCGCTCGTGGCTTGCGTGTCGCACTGACACGCAGATATCTAAGTCTAGCAGCAATCCAATCTAAGTACCTGCAGCTGCTGCCGCCCTCATCCGCTTTTGGCGCGAAAAACCCCTATATAAACAGTATTTAGCCCTAGTTCCCTCACCACTCCTTGTTAAAGTCTCTGGACGAAACGCGTCGGAGTGGGGGTGCTAGGCAGGACCCCTGACCCACTGGCTCACGTAATTATGCTACCCAGCACTTATGCTATCTATCTTTCTGGACTGTGACCTTCATCATTTTCTTTCATTAGGGGCACTGACTATCAACACAGGGTTATGTAATAGGCATCCATCAGGTATTTTCCTATACATGCTATGTTACCAACTCTACCATTCCACACACCCAGGGACTATACTCTTTTTCACTACCTTTCCTATATAGGAATTATGCTGAAGGTACTGGTCAAATTTTTGTACACTCATGCAGATGTGTGATGCCTGGTGACTGTCATTTATATTTTGATCAGTCCACGTTTTTGCGTATAGTGTGAATCATTCTTAGCTCTGTATAGGTACCTTTTGAACCCAATAACCCACTGTGATTTATTTTGATTTACACTAGTGTTTTTTGAGTCACTATTCTACTTATGCTTTAGGTCGACAATGAATGTCGTTCCCTAGTGTTGCTTATCAGTGTTTTAGGGTAGCAACCGTGACAGGGGTCCATGCCTCTTTTTTAAGTGTTTTTAATCATGTACTGTTTATTCATTTCCTTTTTTTGCATTGTGTCAAATAAATAAAGTAATTAATATTTTGCATACCTGAGTGCTCCTATACGGGTTACTTTTTTCTCCTTCTTTCAATATTATTCACAACCCGTGAGCACCGCCATACCTTACTTATGTAAACTAAACAGGATACTTCTTTGGCCTATGGTGGCATTATTCATGTAAAAAGTAGATGCGAGGTTTTCTTTTCCCATCCCTCCCCCCAGTTTTTCCCCCCGTTATTTGAATATATATATATATATATATATATACAGTGTTCGACAAACCTATACATTTGCTCGCCCCAGGCGAGTGGATTTAACCCCCGGGTGAGTAAATATTGGCCCAAGCAGCACACGTTTGGTACTAGGTGGCGAGAAGATTTTTTTGTGTGGCGAGTAGATTTTTTGGTGATTTGTCAACCACTATATATATATATATATATATATATATATATATATATATATATATATTTGGAAATGACACATACCTCCAGACAATCGCTGTGGGTACTCGGATGGCGCCACAGTATACCAATCTATTCTGCGCAAAACTGTAAAGTGACTTTCTTTCCACCTGTCACTTGAAACCCCTTACAAACCTTCGCTACATCGATGACATCCTCCTGATTTGGACCTCTGGTGAACAGGATCTCCTACATTTCTATGACAAATTCAATACGTGCCACCCGACAATCAACCTCAAACTCACCCATTCCCCGGATGAAGTACATTTCCTAGACACCCCCATTACTATAAAGAACAACCAACTACAGACTTCTGTATACCGCAAACCTACAGACAGAGCCAGCTATTTGAGGGACAATAGCTTCCACCCGACACACACCAAACATGCAACCATCTTCAGTCAAGCCATACGATACAACTCGGATATGCTCCGACACAGCAGACAGAGACCAGCGGATTAAAGCCTTGAGATCAGATTTTATAAACCGTGGATATAACCGCAGAATTGTAGACCAGCAAATTCACAAAGCCACCAGAATACCAAGAAGTGATCTCCTTGAATACAAACAGAAAGAGACAAGCGACAGAGTACCTTTGGTGGTCACATATAACCCACACCTAGGAGCCCTACGCAAGATCGCCAGGGAACTACAACCCATCCTCCAGGAAGATACAAGACTGCAACAGGTCTTCCCTGAAGCACCCTTATTATCATACAGGCAACCTCATAATCTCAAGAATATTATGGTGAGGAGTAAAGTATTCAGCACTACAACTGAATGCGGGACGAAACCATGCCAGGACGCAAGATGCAAAACCTGCGCAATGCTCTACACAGCGGACACAATACAAATACCGCACAGGAATTGGGAATACAAAATCAGAAGAAGGTTCACCTGTTCCTCCAGCAATGTCGTGTACCTCATCATGTGCATGAAATGCTCAGGGGGCTGCTACTAAATAGGTGAGACTGGGCAGGGGCTAAACAAGAGAATGAACATGCATCGCCACAGCATCACACGCGGAACAAGAGACAGTCCTGTCGGCGAACATTTCTCTGACTCTGGCAATAAGATGAACGATCTGAAGGTGGCCATACTCAAAGGCAATCTTAAAACACCGAAAGCGAGACGGTTGCATGAATACAAATTTATGCAACTGTTCGGGACACTTAGCGGTGGTCTAAACAGAGATCAAAATTTTATGAGTCATTACTGACACAAGTGAACTCTCTTCCCATTAGCGCTATAGGCCATGTCTGTACATACTGGACTATATGTATGCACACACAGCTGTCTCTTACACATACTAATACTCCTTGTTTTTCCATCCCTATACACCAATAGGGACCACATAGTTTCTACACACACTTTTAGTTATGCTACAATCTCTCACATTTCCACACCTACCCACACCATTTATATTAACTCTCACTCCACACACCTTTTGTAAAGCACTGTATACACTGTGGACTCCATTCATTTATATTCACACAGATTCACACACACTCTTATATCACTAACTTTCAGGAACCATTTAACACCTCTAGCCATAAATCTCATCCACACACGGGGGAGGGACAAGCACAGATAACATTCCAAGAGACACTGTTTTTAAGTATACCCTTTGCTTGCTTCATTCCTTGTAACATCGCCGGAAGAAGAGATCAGTGTATCCCGAAAGCTCGCACAAATAAAAGCATTTTGTTAGCCAGAGAACGGTATCATCTATTATTTTTTGATTATTATTTTTTGATTATGTGTGTGTGTGTGTGTGTGTACAGTGTGTATATATATATATATATATATATATATATATATATATAATATATATACCATAATACTGAGTTAAGTTATGGTGAGTAGAAAAAGTGACAAAAACCCTCCACAGGAAAACAAATATGCAAATACAACTGTATGCTCATCTGCATGTCTTAGGCAGGTCTGCAACCCCACACTGATAAGACCCATTAAGGTCGAAACAGCTGTCTGTGGGTGGTTTTCTGGATATGCACCTTAACCCTGGCTGTGCTCAAAGCTGTGACCATGCAGCAAGCTTAAGCCTATAGGGAACCATGTTAAAAATGGATTTTGAGGCAAAAAGTGACACTGTGTGCTCATTTGCATGTCATTTTCCAGAATCCCTAGCTGCAGTGGAAGTGCTGTATGCTGGGTGATAATGGGGAAAGGCGGGGTTGCAGACCTGCCTAAGACATGCAGATGAGCATACAGTTGTATTTGCATATATATATATATACCTGTATATATATATATATATATATATATATATATATATATATGTATGTGTGTGTGTATATATATGTATTTATATACGGTGTTCGACAAATAATGATAACTACTCGCCCGTGGCGAGTGGATATAGGCCGCTGGCGAGCCGTGCTCTATGAATTCCCCTGCTCGTGCCAATTTTTTATTTTTTAAAAATTAATAAATAATCCCCCTCCCTGATTGGGTTAACGCGGGGAAGAGCCCCTTCCCCTGATCTCCTCCCCCTCCTGATCTCCTCCCCCTCCTGCCCCTGATCTCCTCCCGTGAGTCAGGGGGGGCCCGGCCGGGCGCCAGTTAATTACATTTAAAAAAAAGTTGAAAAAGATGGCAGGGATTTCCGTTGTCCCGGCGCGCATGCACAGGGCAAGCAGGGTGTCCTGCCCTCTGCGCTGCCTGTGGGCCCGCTGCCTGTGGGCCCGCTGCCTGTTCCCCCCAGCAACCCAGCCTCCCCGCATCCCTCCCCCCCGCTCCCCACGTGGGACGGAGGGGGAAGCGCCAACACAAGCCCCGTGCGCAACCCAGCCCCCATCCGCTCCCAACTTGATACGGAGGGGGAAGCGCCAACCCATCTTCCCCCGTGCGCGCCTCCTGCCACTGATCTCCTCCCCCTGATCTCCTGCTCAATCCCCGCTTGCTCCCCGGGGGTGTCCGCCTCTGAAGGGGGTTCGCTTCGGTGGGGGGAACATGCTGCGGCGTCGGCCGCTTCGGGGGGGCGGCCCCGGCGGCCCCTTGCAGAGAGCCCTGCTGCCTTGCGGAGGCCCCCGCTGCGATGTGTGACCCCCGCCACCCCATAAAGAGGCCTGTATCTCCTGAAGTAGGGGTCCTCGGACCTGAAACCAATGCGGTTCAGCTCAGGAGACCCCCTGCACATCTACACTAGTATTAAAACATACATAACAATTAACAATAATTCATTACCGTAGCGGCTATCCGCTATGGTAATGAAGCAGCATTAATGTATTTTAAATAATAGGGTGTGGGAGCAGGGGTCCCCTGAGCTGAAAAGCATTGATTTCTGCCTCAGAGACCCCCTGCTTCCCGAGTTACAGGCCCCGTTATGGGGCATCGGGTGCCAGTGCCACCGCCTTCTTTATAGCGTCCAAGACGTGACGTGGGCTCTATGAAGATGGCGTCCGCTCTGGCACCGATGCCCCAAAGTGGGGCCTGTAACCCGGGAAGCAGGGGGTCTCTGAGGTAGAAATCAATGCGGTTCAGCTCAGGGGACCCCCTTCTCCCGCACACTATTAATAAAAATACAGTAATGCTGCTTCATTACCTTAGCGGATAGCCGCTAAGGCAATGAAGGGGTTAAGGCACATTAGCATGTTTATTGGGGACAATGGCCTCCAATAAACAACACACATCCCCCCCGCCCCCTAACACATACAGTACTGTAATGGGCAAAATTACTATTATCCACATATGGATAATAATGCATTTGCCCATTTAAAATACATATAAATGACAATAAATACAATAAAAACATTTTACACTTACGTTTTACAGGCACCCACGATGAAGGCCGTCTTTATCCTCATCTTCATCCTGCCCATGCCCCTACGGTGCTGCAAAACATGCACAACAATTACAATAGCCAATGTAATGTCCCCATACCCCTTAATCACCATAGCGGTTATTAACCGCTACAGTCATTAAGGGGTTAACCCACCCTCACCCACCATTTGGGAGGCCTACATACCCTCCAACTCTAACCCCCCACCCTGTGAGGCCTAACCACCCTCACCCACTACCCACAAGGGAGGCCTACCCACATACCCTTGGGGCCAATACACTCCCCCCCCCCCAACATATACAGTACAATAATGTGCAAAATAACTATTATCCAGATATGGATAATATATTATTTGCCCATTATGAAACACATAAAACATCCACAAATCAAAACATTAATTTTTAATCTTAAAACCACCACATTTCATGTTACAATAAATCCAGCAGCCATTGCAAATATAAAAAAAACAAACTGCAGCTACACAAATGTCTATGAAATGTCACAAAATTGCATAGAGTGTGTACATGATGCAATTAATATGTGCATCATACAGTATAACACTATGCAAAATATATGTAACAATAAAATACACTATGAACAATGTCCCCTAACCACCAATGCCATCCTGAAAATCAATTAAAATCTAACCAACATCAATACAATTAGCATCAATCAATTAATCCATTTCCTCAAACAATTAAAATACAATAAAAATTAATTATACAATTCCCTATTCAATTGCTAAAGCCAAACCATTGGCAAAACAAATCTAATTTAACGTAACCACCATCATTCTAATCTTATTACCATAAAGAAGGCATTAGCTAAATAGAAATTATTCACAAAAATGACAAAATAAAGATGCTAAATACATTATCCATACATGAAAAGAACCTAAACATGAGCCAAACAATCAATTATTATCCCTTTATGTCTATCCATACAGATAGATAAACATAACATACAGGGGCAATAATACAGCATAAAATACAATGCATTTACATACAAAATTCACATACAATACACCCATTCAGTGTCCGTGAATGTATTATATACATAGATACAGTAACGGGCATTAAATGGGAGTGAAAAAATAAAAGACATGAATGAAAAATTATAAAAACCTGTAAAAGTTCAAATAATAAACTTTTCTTTTGTTTACTCACCATTAGATGTCCACTCACCGAAATCCAAGCAACCCGGAAGCACAGGAACCAATCCACAGGTAAGCCATAAAATAATAAACCACAACAAATCCACGTCTGTGTCTTCTTTGGGGTCTTCTGGGGTCTTCTTCCATCTTCTTCCGCCTTCTTACGCCACGCCCTTCTTCTCTTCTTAGGAGGGGAGATGTTCCCTCCTCGGCGACTAGCTTCAAAATGAGGCGACATAGGCTTTTATAGGCCTATGACGTCACATTTTGGTCAAATGTTTCCCACGGTCCTGATTGGGCCGTGAAAAACATGTGATTTGGCCGATGCAAAAAAAATGATGACGTCCTTTAAAGGCAATGAAAGCACAGCCAATCAGAATGGCTTTGCTTCAATTGCCTTTAAGATGACGTCATTAAAAGAAACATGGCCGGTCTCACATGGTATGGTAGCCAAACAGAGCGTGGGAAATACATCCCAACTCTGATTGGCTCTAGTACCATGTACTAGTACCATGTACTAGTACAGGCTTTCAAAGACATCACATCCGTTCTCCCCCAAGCCTCTGTCACATGGTCTACTAGAGCCAATCAGAGATGGGATGGAGTTCCCACGGTGTGAGGCCAACCATGTTTCTTTTAATGACATCATCTCGAAAGCTCGCACAAATAAAAGCATTTCGTTAGCCACAGAACGGTATCATCTATTTATTTTTTGATTATTGAAGCTCGGCTAACACGGTACTGATACCTCTACATGTATATATATATATATATATACAGTGTTCGACAATCCTATACATTTACACGCCCGGGGCGGGTGGATTTAATCCCCGTGCGAGTAAATATTGGCCCAAGCAGCACACGTCTTTTTTTTTTTAAATTCCCCCGCTCGCGCTAAAATTTTCCCTGCTCGTGGTGCCTGAAAAAAAAAAAACTCCCCTACCTGACAGCTGATTGGCGCGCGCTCCCAGGCATTGTGGGCGCGTGGTCAGGCTCTATATGAGCCCGCCCCCAACGAGCGGCCATTCTTTCTGGCCGGAGTTATGTTGCAGAGTAAGTACACTCCAATCCTCCGGCCCCTCTTCTCCTTCCCTGCGAGCCAAAGTGTTTCCCCGCTTCCTCCCCCCCTCCCCCTCGATACTCGTGCCGCGGGGCGAGTGATGGTAGTTGGGGTGTCCCCCCCCCTTCTCTCCCCGGTCCCGCGCCGCTTCCCTCGATACTCGCGCCGCGGGGCGAGTGATGGTAGTTGGGGTGTCCCCCCCCTTCTCTCCCCGGTCCCGCGCCGCTTCCCTCGATACTCGCACCGCGGGGCGAGTGATGGTAGTGGGGGTGTCCCCCCCTTCTCTCCCCGGTCCCGCGCCGATTCCCTCGATACTCGCGCCGCCAGGTCAATGATGGTAGTGGGGGTGCCCCCCCCCCTTCTCTCACCGGTCCCGCGCCGCTTCCCTCGATACTCGCGCCGCGGGGCAAGTGATGGTAGTGGGGGTGTCCCCCCCCCTTCTCTCCCCGGTCCCGCGCCGCTTCCCTCGATACTCGTGCCGCGGGGCGAATGATGGTAGTGGGGGTGTCCCCCCCTTTCTCTCCCCGGTCCCGCGCCGCTTCTCTCGATACTCGCACCGCGGGGCGAGTGATGGTAGTGGGGGTGTCCCCCCCCTTCTCTCCCCGGTCCCGCGCCGCTTCCCTCGATACTCGCGCCGCCAGGTCAATGATGGTAGTGGGGGTGCCCCCCCTTCTCTCCCCGGTCCCGCGCCGCTTCCGGCTTCCCCCGATACTCGCGCCACGAGTGATAGTAGTGGGGGTGTTACCCTCCTTCTTTCCCCGGTCCCGCGCGGGTCTGGAGATGGTAGCGGGGGTGTTCCCCCCCCTACCTCCTTGGTCTCCGCTTCCCCACGGTCCCGTGGCTGCCCGAGCAGGCCGGGAGATGGTCGGGGGGGGTGGGGGGGGGTGTGGTGGTGCTCGGTCGCGCGACCTTTCCTCTTCTTACCCCTGTCGTGTATGTGTGTGTGTGTATATGTGTGTGTGTGTGTGTGTGTGTGTGTGTATGGGTGTGTGTGTGTGTGTGTATATATGTGTGTGTGTGTGTATGGGTCTGGGTGTGTGTGTTTGTGTATGGGGGTGTGTGTATGGGTGTGTGTGTGTGTGTGTGTGTGTGTGTGTGTGTGTGTGTGTGTGTGTGTGTGTGTGTGTGTGTGTGTGTGTGTGTGTGTGTGTGTGTGTGTGTGTGTGTGTGTGTGTGTGTATGGGTCTGGGTGTGTGTGTTTGTGTATGGGGGTGTGTGTATGGGTGTGTGTGTGTGTGTGTGTGTGTGTGTGTGTGTGTGTGTGTGTGTGTGTGTGTGTGTATGGGTCTGGGTGTGTGTGTATGGGTCTGGGTGTGTGTGTTTGTGTATGGGGGTGTGTGTATGGGTGTGTGTGTGTGTGTGTGTGTGTGGGTCTGGGTCTGGGTGTGTGTGTATATGGGTCTGTGTGTGTGTTTGTGTGTGTATATGAGTGTATATGGGTCTGTGTGTGTGTGTGTGTGTGTGTGTGTGTGTGTGTGTGTGTGTATATGTGTCTGGGTGTGTGTATGGGGGTGTGTGTATGGGTCTGTGTGTGTGTATATGGGTCTGTCTGTGTGTGTATATGGGTCTGTGTGTGTATATGGGTCTGTGTGTGTGTATATGGGTCTATGTGTGTGTGTGTATGGGTCTGGGTGTGTGTGTGTGTATGGGGGGGGGTGTATGGGGGTGTGTGTATGGGTGTGTGTGTGTGTGTATGGGTCTGGGTGTGTGTGTATATGGGTCTGTCTGTGTGTGTGTGTGTATATGAGTGTATATGGGTCTGGGTGTGTGTGTGTGTGTGTGTATGGGGGTGTGTGTATGGGGGTGTGTGTATGGGTCTGTGTGTGTGTATATGGGTCTGTCTGTGTGTGTATATGGGTCTGTGTGTGTGTGTATATGGGTCTGTGTGTGTGTATATGGGTCTGTGTGTGTGTATATGGGTCTGTGTGTGTGTATATGTGTCTTTGTGTGTGTGTGTATATGGGTCTTTGTATGTGTGTGTGTGTGTATATGGCTGTGTGTGTGTATATGGGTGTGTGTGTGTATATGGGTGTGTGTGTGTATATGGGCGTGTGTGTGTATATGGGTGTGTGTGTATATGGGTGTGTGTGTGTATAGTGTGTGGGAGAGTGTGTGTGCGTGGGAGAGTGTGTGTAGGATACCAGAAGTGTCACATCACCCCAACCCCCAATCACCCCACCCCCAATCACCCAATCACCCGTCACCCCACCCAATCACCCCGTCACCCCACCCAATCACCCCGTCACCCCACCCAGTCACCCCGTCACCCCACCCAATCCTCCCGTCACCCCACCCAATCACCCCGTCACACCCCGTCTCTCGCCCCGTCTCTCTCTCACCTCATCACCCCACCCAATCACCCCATCCAATCACCTCGTCACCCCACCCAATCACCCCACCCAATCACCCCGTCACCCCACCCAATCACCCCGTCACCCCACCCAATCACCTCGTCACCCCACCCAATCACCCCGTCACACCCCGTCTCTCGCCCCGTCTCTCTCTCTCACCCTCTCTCTCACCCTCTCTCTCACCCTCTCTCTCTCTCTCACCCTCTCTCACTCTCTCTCACCCCCTCTCTCTCTCTCACCCCCTCTCTCTCTCTCTCACCCCCCTCTCTCTCTTTCTCTCTCTCTCACCCCCTCTCTCTCTCTCTCACCCTCTCCCTGTGTCTGTCTCTCACTCTGTTTCTGGATCTCTTATTTACCCTATATATCTTAATTACCCTATACTACACCGAAATAACCTATTCTGCTTTCTTCCAGATCTGACTCAAGCTTCATACGGAAGACATCGGAACCCCCCTAACCCAGAAGACAGGTAGGTAACACCTCCCCTCCAATGTGGTAAAATAATTAGTGCAGATTAGCGCTAGTGTAGACAATATTATACAGTGATATAAACAGTGGAACAAAACCTGTGATACAGTTTGTGATGAAGGTAGTCCTTGAGCTGCCTGAGAGGTTGATCCAGTATCTTCCAACCAGATGAAAAGATTCATGTAGAACGGCCTCCTATGGCGCTGAGGATGAAGAATGGAATAAAGTCTTGTACAGTGGTTTCTTCTTATGTGGAATACCTCAGAGAAGGGAACAAGAAATAGACAGAAAACACCACAATAGTGTATTACCCTTGAGACAACAATGGCCGTGGTGGACAAGATACAAAGAGCTAATAAAAAATGCACAAATGCGCACCAGGGATTAGTGGAAGGTAATTTATTAAAAATACACACAAAATCTGAGGGGATCCAACCCCACCTCAGAACAGCTGTGCAGCTGGACGGCTAAGTACTACCCAGGAGAACACCTGATGGTGACTAAACCCTAAGCTGCACAGTATACAATAATCCTGACGAAGTACTTGGTACGAAACGCGTACTGTAGAGGTCACGACATCTCATCCTGCGCGTGTATGCTGGTAAGCTGAGACGGAGCCTGCAGGAGACAGCAGCGGTTTTTTCCATCTCCGCGGTGCTGAGATCCGGATCCTGTGCAGCCACCGCGAGTCTGCTGACTGTCTCAGTGTGAGTGTCCGTTTCCCCTTGCTAGTGCCCAACCTTATGGCGGTTTCTATACAAATCTGTTGATAGGTTGTTTTCATGTTTGTTTTTTTCTTTCATGTGTTTTTATATAAATTTTACTGTATTTGTATACTGTGCAGCTTAGGGTTTAGTCACCATCAGATGTTCTCCTGGGTAGTACTTAGCCGTCCAGCTGCACAGCTGTTCTGAGGTGGGGTTGGATCCCCTCAGAGTTTGTGTGTATTTTTAATAAATTACCTTCCACTAATCCCTGGTGCGCATTTGTGCATTTATTATCTTGTATTTCAGGGTGCCCTCCCCCCTTTTTAAGGGGGGTTCACCTAGATTTGAGAGTTTCTGGGGAGACGCTTTATGTACATGCTGCAAAGGGATCATCCACACCATCATACAGCACGAGCGCTGAATATCCTGTTTTTTCTACCTTCAAGATACAAAGAGCATTTATTGGTTAAAACAATTGTAACCTCAATTGATATAAAACATGTAATGAATTAATAAACAGTAGACTATTCTCCTGTTGAACAAGAAGATTGTTCTCCTGCTGAATAAGAAAAGGCTCCCAAGCGCTTGTGCTTAAGGAAGCTACGTTGCTCCGCCGTGTGGTAAAACTGAAATCCTACTCACCGTCCATGAGTAGGACATGTGCAGTGGTTCGGGGTCTTTGCCAGGGATAGCCGCTCGCCGTGGGGTGCAGAACGTCCGTTAGTGCAGGGAGATCTCCTGCAGTCCTCGTGGTTTTGCTGCCAACAGAGTATTTTCCAAACGTCTCCTCCTGCTGACGTCACCGTCTGATGTGCACAGCTACGGTGTCCCTGGATGGCCAAAAACCTTCTCATGGACGGTGAGTAGGATTTCAGTTTTACCACACGGCGGAGCAACGTAGCTTCCTTAAGCACAAGCGCTTGGGAGCCTTTTCTTATTCAGCAGGAGAACAATCTTCTTGTTCAACAGGAGAATAGTCTACTGTTTATTAATTCATTACATGTTTTATATCAATTGAGGTTACAATTGTTTTAACCAATAAATGCTCTTTGTATCGTGTCCACCACGGCCATTGTTGTCTCAAGGGTAATACACTATTGTGGTGTTTTCTGTCTATTTCTTGTTCCCTTCTCTGAGGTATTCCACATAAGAAACCACTGTACAAGACTTTATTCCATTCTTCATCCTCAGCGCCATAGGAGGCCGTTCTACACGAACCTCCCCTCCAATGTATAACATTGCGGGAATGAGGGTACCTGGACATTGAGGGACTACGGATCCGGTAAGATCCCAGACGGGATTTCTGCTTTAGATATTGTGAAGCGGGGGCATCCAGACACTGATTAAGGGGTTCAGGAAACTAGTCATTCACACCTGGCTTTTATTTCTAGATCGACATTTACACAGACACACACACACACACACGTAACAAGGGCTAATTGTAGTATAATGTAATACAATAAATATATTTGTCATTTAAATGGATTTTATTCATATGTTTTATTTTAAAGCGGGGTTGGGGGCGGGACTAGGGGCGGGGTTGGGGGCGGGACTAGGTAGCGAGTAGATTTTTTGGTTGGGCGAGTAGATTTTTGGGTGATTTGTCGAACACTGTATATATATATATATATAAAAGAGAAAGAAGAGAGAGCGCACGCCCCATAGCGTAATATTGTTGATTTAATGTTAAAAGGGAAGGGGGGGGAGAATTACATTCACAAGAGTAAAATTCAAATAAAACAATGTGTGAATAAATCACCACCATCCGGTCTCTGCACTGCAAACGTCCACAAGTCTTAGCTCCCTCAGGGCTGCGTGGAGATGATGATGTTCACAGGAGGCCAGTGGTGTAATTCGCCGACAAAGATTCAGTCCATATGGTCCCGTAGTTCGCCTCTCCCACTTGAATGGCCGCAATGTAGATCTCGCGCTTCAATGCTGCCTCGTGCGCGTGCGCAGTGTCGCAATGACGTAATTGCGCAATTGGAATCCCTGGCGCGTTTCGTCACCAGAGGGCGACTTTCTCAAAGGGCTGATACTGAATGGACAAGGCTCCTGATATTTATAGCCAGTTGGTTGCTTGGCAACCCGTAATTAGAGTAGAATATATAAACCTGTGAGGTTCCAACGGAGATAAGAGTCCCATAAAGAATTAGGGTTGCAGACCTGTCTAAGACATGTGAATGTGCTCACAAGTGAAATTCTTTATTGGAATATATATCCGCCAATAGAAATCATGGGGCCCAGGACAAATTTAAGGAGCAGCCTAACACCCCCCTCCCCGATTAATCCCCCCCAATTTACCTTTGTAATCCCCACATCTCACCCCCCCTCCCTCCTCCCCCCATTAAACCCCACACTGCACAGCGCACTGTGTTTGTTCCTTAGGGGTGGGAAAACGAGATATTGGGAGAGACAGAGGGAGAGGAGAGGGAGGGGAGGAAGGAGAGGAGAAGGGGGAGCAGGGGAGAGAGGGGAGAGCGAGAGGGGGGAGGCAAGGATAGTGGATGAGAGAGAGAAGGGATATTGGATGAGAGAGAGAGGGGGCAGTGGGAGAGAGGGGGGACAGGGATAGTGGATGAGAGAGGGGACAGGGATATTGGGAGAGAGGGGACAGGGATATTGGATGAGAGAGAGAGGCAGGGATAGTGGGAGAGAGGGAGGACAGGGATATTGGATGAGAGGGAGAGAGGGGGAACAGGGATAGTGGATGAGAAAGAGAGGGGGAACAGGGATAGTGGATGAGAGAGGGGGGACAGGGATATTGGATGAGACGGGGAACAGGGATAGTGGATGAGAGAGAGAGGGGGAACAGAAATAGTGGATGAGAGATAGAGAGGGGACATGGATATTGGATGAGAAAGGGGGGACAGGGATAGTGGATGAGAGAGAGAGGGGGAACAGAAATAGTGGATGAGAGATAGAGGGGGGGTAGGGATATTGAATGAGAAAGGGGGGACAGGGATAGGGGATGCGTGAGAGAGAGAAAGGGGACAGAGATAGTGGATGAGAGAGAGAGGGGACAGGGATAGTGGATGAGAGAGAGAGGGGACAGAGATAGTGGATGAGAGAGAGAGGGGACAGGGATAGTGGATGAGAGAGAGAGGGGACAGGGATAGTGGATGAGAGAGAGAGGGGACAGGGATAGTGGATGAGAGAGAGGGGGGACAGGGATAGTGGATGAGAAAGGGGGGACAGGGATAGTGGATGAGAGAGAGGGGGGACAGGGATAGTGGATGAGAGAGAGAGGGGACAGGAATAGTGGATGAGAGAGAGGGGACAGGGATAGTGGATGAGAGAGAGAGGGGACAGGAATAGTGGATGAGAGAGAGAGGGGACAGGGATAGTGGATGAGAGAGAGGGGGGACAGGGATAGTGGATGAGAAAGGGGGGACAGGGATAGTGGATGAGAGAGAGGGGGGACAGGGATAGTGGATGAGAGAGAGAGGGGACAGGAATAGTGGATGAGAGAGAGGGGACAGGGATAGTGGATGAGAGAGAGAGGGGACAGGGATAGTGGATGAGAGAGAGGGGACAGGGATAGTGGATGAGAGAGAGAGGGGACAGGGATAGTGGATGAGAGAGAGAGGGGACAGGGATAGTGGATGAGAGAGAGAGGGGACAGGGATAGTGGATGAGAGAGAGAGGGGACAGGGATAGTGGATGAGAGAGAGAGGGGACAGGGATAGTGGATGAGAGAGAGGGGGGACAGGGATAGGGGAGAGAGGATCTGAGTGAGCTGCTGCCCTGGAGGAGGGAGGGGGCCTGTTAGAGGCCTGTGGAGGGGGCCTGCCGAGCTTCCTGCTGAAAGGTGCCCACAGAGGTGCCTGTCAGGGGAACCTCCCTTCTACCAGTCAGGCACTGGCACGGACACCTCCCAGCAGGCCCCCTCTGTGGATCATATTAGGTTTGCCGGCAGGATAGTGAGGGGGAGAGGCAGCAGCTGTGGGTCGGCAACCTGCAGAGAGACGCGAGTAGGGGCGGAAAGAGCCGCGTGCGGCTCGGGGGCCACAGGTTGCCGACCTCTGCTGAAGGCCTAAAGCGTCGGACCGCGCGCCGCCATAAGGCCTCGTTCAGGGTGGCAGAGGCAGGAGTTGGAGGGAGGGCGTTCGGGAGGGCGGCAGTCTGCTGGGCGATGTGTGTCCATCCCCAGCAGACTTTTTCAGGAGTTGAGGGGGCGGCGAGGGGGCTACAGACGGCAGCTTAGGGATCCCAGTTGCAGGCATGAAATCATTCTCAAGAATGATTTCATTGGCTGCCGAGGTCCCAGTGACGCTGCTGCAGCTTCAAAAAACGATTTTTTCGTTTATTGAAACTGTATTCAGCGTCAACGCCGGGCTTCGGAGACAGGGCAGCTGCTACCCTGACAACCAGTATTCAATTTGAATACTTTGTGTCCCACGGCAGCTCGCACGGCAGCACGCCCTCCCTCCGAAGCCTGCACCCTGAACGAGGCCTTACACACTACAGCATTACAATGAGCGCGCAGTAACCGCCCGCACCATCACGCCCTCCAATTTAGAACAGACCTCAGAATTTGATCTTGCCGGGCGACGCGTCACTGAGCGGTTCAGCCAATGAGGGCGAAGCGCTCGTGTGATGTCATGGCTGCGCCTCCCTGTCACCTCTCGATGCCGCCTGCCTGCAGTGCAGATTTGGGGCGGGCGCATCGCCCTGAGGGAGCGCGCGGCCGCAGCTTTTGGTATGATCACGGCCTTGGGTAAAGCTCTTACCCCCCAGAGGGTTTATTTTAACACTTTAGCCCGTTTGAAAAATCACAAGATGTTTAATTCAACTTTCTCATTGAACATTTGTAGAGAAAATGAGCCAAGCTGCCAGAAGCTATTTTTCAATGTTTAGCGTCTTTACTAATGAGTGTAAATGACACTTCATATACAGCAGGTTATGGGACACAGTATTACAGTAAATGGCCACCATGTTTCTTCTCACATCCCAGTATAGGGATCTCTCCTATTATCACACGCTGGTAGCAGCTGAGAGAGCTCAGGGGCTGAGCCCAGAATGTGACGCACATCATCATTCTACAGCTCAAAAAATGCCATGTTTATGTGCTACCTGATTTCCGTGGTTACAGCCCAACCGCCCTGTACCTGAGCCCTGTGTCACTGGGCTTGTGCTGTTATCACTTGCTGCTGACTGCAATAACCTGCACAGCTGCTGACTGCGTCTGCAAGGAGTTTCCTCCCAACGTGAGCTACTTGGAGAGCGGATACTTGGACATTTCAGAGCGGAAGGAGCCTCCCAGCGTAAAGGCGCACTTTCCCCAGGGAGAGAGAGACACCTCGGGTAAGATCTGATTAAAGGACAACCTTTGAGGAGTGGGCTTAGTGTGTGTGTATTTCAGGAGGGGTCTTTATTGTGTGTGTGTGTGTGTGTGTGTGTGTGTGTGTGTGTGTGTGTGTGTGTGTGTGTGTGTGTGTGTGTGTGTGTGTGTGTGTGTGTGTGTGTGTGTGTGTGTGTGTGTGTGTGTATTTGGGAAGGGGGGCTTATTGTGTGTGTGTGTGTATTTGGGAAGGGGCACTTACTGTGTATGTGTGCGTATGTACTGTAGGAAGGGGGGCTTATTGTGTGTGTGTGTGTTTGCGTGCATTTGAGAAGGTGCTTACTCTGTACAGTATGTGTGTGTATTTGAGGAGGGGTCAGTAAAAAAGGGATCCAACGCTCTACGAATTTTTAATTATAAGCTAATTTATTTGTGCCATTGTTAATTTGGGGGGGGGGGGGTGCGTATTGTGTGTGTGTATTTGGGAAGGGGCGCTTACTGTGTATGTGTGTGTATTTGGGGAGGGGGCTTATTGTGTGTGTGTATTTGGGAAGGGGGCTTATTGTGTGTGTGTATTTGGGAAGGGGGCTTATTGTGTGTGTGTATTTGGGAAGGGGCGCTTACTGTGTATGTGTGTGTATTTGGGGAGGGGGCTTATTGTGTGTGTGTATTTGGGAAGGGGCGCTTACTGTGAGGCAGAGAGGGGATAAGAACGCAGCCGCAATTCAGCCAGGAGGAGCAAACAATGGCTGAAAAGGAGGAGCCGGCGGTATTCAGCCAGGAGCCGGCTCGGGTGAAGATGGTGAGTGTACAAATTGCTGTCACTGTGCAACTCTTCCAATGACCTGCAAATTAATGCAGAGAAATAGTGACACGTGTTTCTAACACGTTAAGCGCCAAAGGGGAACTCAACAGCTGTTGGAGAAGTTAAGGGAGTTACTAACACAAACTCAGTATAAATTCTAGTTATTTATTTATTCCTTTTTTTATTTTAAACACGTACAAACAACATATGTAACAGTATTCACATTAAAGGGCAGAGTGGGCGGGAATCTCATGCCCGGGTGCAGACTGACCCCGTGCCCCTGCCTCTGTCTATTTCTAACCTCCCTGACCCTTCCCCCTGCCACGTCAGCCCTGCTGCCAGAGGGGGGGAGAGGCCAGGGGGGACGCAGTCCACACTCACAGGTAAGGGGAGCCTAGTCCCTCTGGGCATAGCGCCCTGTCACAGAGGGCTCAAGGCTACTTTTCTGGGTTATTTTGAAGCGAGCGACACTGGGGAACATTTAGGGGTCTTCCCAAACACAGAGAGAACATTTAGGGGTGACACAGAACATTTAGGGGTCTCCCCAGACACAGCAAACCCCACACACACAGATCCCAAAACCTCTGCCTTTCCCAAACTGCAGGCGGAGGGTCAAGATTTCAGGTGTTTAAATAAAACGTTGATACCCGAAGTGTTTGTCTGGCTTTTATTGTAACTTACATAGTTACATAGTAGATGAGGTTGAAAAAAGACGTAGGTCCATAAAGTTCAACCTATGCTAAATTTAGACAACAGATACTTTATCCTATATCTATACTTACTTATTGATCCAGACCAAGGCAAACAAAAAAACCCATTAAGGGGAAAAATTAATTCCTTCCTGACTCCAAGAATTGGCTATTGGATTAATCCCTGGATCAACATCCTTCCCATGTACTGTATACTTATTTGGTATATCCCTGTATACCTTTCCCATCTAAAAAGATATCTAACCTTTTTTTGAACAAATCTATTGTATCTGCCATCACAGTCTCCATGGGTAATGAATTCCACATTTTAACTGCCCTTACTGTAAAGAACCCTTTCCTTTGTTGCTGGTGAAATTTCCTTTCCTCCAACCTTAAGGGATGGCCCCGAGTCCTTAGTACTGCCCGTGGGATGAATAGTTCTTTTGAAAGCTCCTTGTATTGTCCCCGAATATATTTGTACTGTATATAGTTATCATATCCCCTCTTAGACGCCTCTTTTCCAATGTAACTAAAACTAATTTACTGATGCAGCCACCAGTATTAGAACGCTTACCGGAGAAATTCCTTGGAGATTCTGGGGTATCTCACAGTAATTGCCTCAACATTTCTGTGAGATTCTTAATGGCCCATCGGATTGACACAGCAGGCGTCCCTGCTGTCCCATTCAGTTTGCAGGGACCTGCTGCTGTGTTAATCCTATGGGCCATTAAGAATCTCACAGAAATATTGAGGCAATGTTGAGGCATTTACTGTGAGACTGCCCCAGAAAATACCCAGGCAGAGTTCTAATACTCGTTGCTGCATCTGTAGCTAGCCTCTCCTCATAAGTTAGATTGTCCATCCCCTTTATTAATGTGGTGGCTCTTCTCTGAACTCTCTCTAGTTCCATAATGTCTTTTCTTAGGATTTGGTGCCCAAAATTGTACTCCATATTCAAGGTGTGGTCTTACTAGTGCTTTGTAAAGGGGCATAATTATGTTTACTTCCCTTCCATCCATTGCCCGTTTGATAAAAGAACACGGAAATCACCAGGTGCTCCTGAGGGTGTTCCAGGTAGGGAAAAATGACATACAATGGTGAACCAACAATAAGGGTGAGGCAACAATAAAAAGAAAAAAGGAGAAAATAAAATATACAACCAGTGTTCAATTGTAGCTCAACCTTCAATGGATCTTCCTGGTTGATCCTTTACTAGTTGCAGTGTCGAGAAGTCAGGGAGCGCAGTACACCGGGTGAACATAAAGGGACAAAGCATCACACAGATGATAGTGCAACACTGTGTGATGAAATTATGATAACCCTATAACTATAATGGGGACATGGAGAGAGGACAATAAAGAATTGCTGCACGGATTGAAAGGACAACAAATGGATTTAGTGAGCAAACATCATGGAACACACAGATGCAATGGGAACTTACAAGAAAGCCCCAAAATCAGGCAATTGGAATAGAGCTCAGTCAGTGTCCGTTGTGGGAGGTAAAAAACCTGTGAGTGATGAAACCGATCCCTGAGGTACTCCACTCACGACTTTAGCCCAACCTGAAAAAGTTCCATTTATGACAACCCTCTGTTGTCTGTCCTTTAACCAGTTTTCAATCCAGGTGCATATATTATTAGTGAGTCCAATTTTCTTTATTTTGTACACCAACCTCTTGTGTGAAACCGTATCAAAAGCCTTTGCAAAATCTAAGTAGACCACATCAACTGCATTACCCTGGTCTAAATTCCTACTTACCTCCTCAAAGAAACAAATAAGGTTAGTTTGGCAAGATCTATCCTTCATAAATCCATGCTGACTATTACTAATAATTTTGTTTTCCATTAGGTATTCCTGAATATTATCCCGTATTAAACCTTCAAGTAGTTTCCCTACTATTGAAGTCAGGCTTACAGGTCTGTAATTTCCCGGTTGTGATCTAGCTCCCTTTTTAAATATAGGCACCACATCTGCTTTATGCCAATCTTGTGGTACTGAGCCTGTGGAAATGGAGTCCTTGAATATTAAATATAATGGTTTGGCTATTACTGAGCTTAACTCCTTGAGAACTCTTGGCTGTATGCCATCGGGGCCAGGTGCCTTATTTACTTTCATTTTTGAAGTGAAACTTCCTTAGTGGCACCTCATTCGTGATGGGGCAAAAAAGAATTGTGGAGACAGAAATGAAACGGATGTGACGTCAGTGCTGGCAGTTGAGGCCGGGCTGTGTTCTGGCTCAGCCCGACCCCAACACTGACATCCCACCCGCTCCACAAATCAGATGCGGCGGCGGCGGCGGCGATAGCCGCCGGCGCCGCTCCTAATCGCTCCCCCCCCCCCCCCCCCGAGCACGGTGAAAGGGTCTGGGTGCAGGGAAAGGATAAGGGTGCTGGGGGGAGGACAAGTGTGCTGGGGGGAGGACAAGTGTGCTGGGGAGAGTCAGGAGAGAGGGGGGCAGGACACACACACACACACACATACATACACACTGACACATACACACATACTGACTCACATACACACACACTGACTCACATACACACACACACACATACACACTGACTGACACACACACACTGACACACACCCCCACACACTGACTGACAACCCCCCACACACTGACTGACCCCACACACTGACTGACCCCCCCCACACACTGACTGACCCCCCCCACCCCCCCACACACTGACTGACCCCCCCACCCCCCCCCCCACACACTGACTGACCCCCCCACCCCCCCCCCCACACACTGACTGACCCCCCCCCCACACACACTGACTGACCCACACACACTGACTGACCCACTCACCCCCCCCCCCACACACTGACTGACCCACCCCCCCCACACACACTGACTGACCCACCCCCCCCACACACTGACTGACCCCCCCCACACACACACTGACCCCCCACACACACACTGACTGACCCACCCACACCCCCCCCACACACTGACTGACCCACCCCCCCCCCCCCCCCACACACTGACTGACCCACCCACCCTTCCCCCCACACACTGACTGACCCACCCACCCCCCCACACACACTGACTGACCCACCCACCCCCCCACACACACTGACTGACCCACCCACCCCCCCACACACACTGACTGACCCCCCCACCCCCCCACACACACTGACTGACCCACCCACCCCCCCACACACACTGACTGACCCACCCACCCCCCCACACACACTGACTGACCCACACCCCCCCACTGACTGACTGACCCACCCACACCTCCCCGCACACTGACTGACTGACTGACCCACCCACACCTCCCCGCACACTGTCTGACTGACCCACCCACACCTCCCCGCACACTGACTGACTGACCCACCCACCCACACTTCCCCGCACACTGACTGACTGACCCACCCACACCTCCCCGCACACTGACTGACTGACCCACCCACACCTCCCCGCACACTGACTGACTGACCCACCCACACTTCCCCGCACATTGACTGACCCACCCACACCTCCCCGCACACTGACTGACTGACCCACCCACACCTCCCCGCACACTGACTGACTGACCCACCCACACCTCCCCGCACACTGACTGACTGACCCACCCACACCTCCCCGAACACTGACTGACTGACCCACCCCTCCCCGCACACTGACTGACTCACCCACACCTCCCCACACACTGACTGACTGACCCACCCCTCCCCGCACACTGACTGACTCACCCACCCCTCCCCGCACACTGACTGACTCACCCACACACCCCCGCACACTGACTGACACACACACTGACTTACACATACACACTGACACAAATACACATACACACTGACACACACACACACACACACACACACACACACACACACTGACATACACACACACACGGACACACATACACACAAGGAATTCACACTTAGTGCAAATAGCTAATACATGGGATGTGTGCCGAACACGCGCATTCTAAGTCAAATTTATTTGCGTTTTGTAACTGAAATTGTATTTTGATTTTTAATTAAAACATCACCAACACAAATACAATTTCTGTGACAAAAGTCAAAGAAGTTTCACTTACTATGCGCGTGCTCAGCACACACAGCTTTTTTTCAAGTCGCTTATGAACTTCTTCCTCAGTTAACCAATTGCTCATTAATGTGGAGGTTGTGGCTTCCTCCTGCGGCACTACTATTGAATTTGATTCTTCCCTGGTAAACACAGAGGCAAAGAATTTGTTTAATTCCTCAGCTTTTTCCTTATCTCCAATAATCTGCCTACCCATCTCACACTGAAAGGGTCCTATATTTTCTTTTCTCATTTTTTTGTTATTAAGGTACTGAAAGAACTTTTTAGGGTTGACCTTACTTTCTATTGCAATCCTTTTTTCATTATCCATTTTTGCTAATTTGATTGCCCTTTTGCAATTTTTGTTACATTCCTTATAATCCTGATACGGTGTCTCCGTCCCTTCTGACTTAAAGAATCTAAACGCCTTCCTCTTCTTGTCCATTTCCTCCCCTACCTGTTTATTTAGCCACATTGGTTTTGAGTTATTTCTTTTATACTTATTACCCAAGGGTATACACTGATAAGTGTGCTTTTCTAACAATGTTTTAAAGACTGCCCATTTATCTTCTACATTTTTCCCTGCAAAAACATCATCCCATTGTATTACTACTAGATTAGACCTCAGTTTATTAAAATCTGCCTTTCCAAAGTTTAAGGTCTTTGTTAAACCCAAGTACAGGCATACCCCGCATTAGCGTACGCAATGGGACCGAAGCATGTATGTAAAGTGAAAATGTACTTAAAGTGAAGCACTACCTTTTTCCCACTTATCGATGCATGTACTGTACTGCAATCGTCATATACGTGCATAACTGATGTAAATTACGCATTTGTAACAGGCTCTATAGTCTCCCCGCTTGTGCACAGCTTCGGTACAGGTAGGGAGCTGTTCAGGACGTGAAACAGGCGCATGCGTGAGATGCAGTTTGCCTATTGGGCGATACTGTATGTACTTACTCGCGAGTGTCCTTAAACCGGGGTATGCCTGTAATCTGTTTTTTGATAATTTATTTCAAATGAGACCATGTTATGATCACTGTTACCCAAATGTTCCAGGACTTGAATATTTGTTATTACTTCTACATTGTTTGATATGAACAAATCCAGTATTGCCCCTCTCCTGGTTGGTTCCTCAATAATTTGGGTCATATAATTTCTCCTGAAGTCTGTCACCGATACAGGTTATCCATATGATCACTTCTCTGTGTGTATCCGACTGTCTCTTTTCTTTTTAACCCTGCGTATGTCAGTCACTTGTTATACTAGGGGGCCTATGCAGAGAGCAGCGCTATTTCAAAACTCGCCATTTTTGGAGAAAATCGCGCAGAAAACAGCAGAAAATGGCGAGTTACGAAAAACGCGCCAATTTTTTTTTTCTATTTCTAAAACTCGCCTCGCAGCTGGCGAGAACCTCCATCTCGCCAGTTTTAAAAATATCCTTATGCAGAGAGGCGCGAACGGCATCTAGCGGCTGTTCGCGCCAATAAAATGGCGCGATTGTCTCCTTTTTGCCTCGCCAGGAAAAGTTGGCAAGAAGCTGCCGCTCGCGGCCATAGCAAAGGGAAAAAAAAGGCGCGAATTTTTTTTAACACATTTCTGCAGCGCGCATCTCGCCAATTTAAACTCGCCACACGCATTCATGTTAAACATAGCAGAATTCGGACATTTCTGCATATGGAGAATAAAACTCTCCAAAAAAGCTACTTTTTATTAAACTCGCCAATTTTAAAATTCGCTGCTCTCTGCATAATGCCCAAAGTATCTGTCACTTTTCATATTCCTTTTGTGTGTGTGTCTGTGTGTGTGTATTTGTGTGTGCGCTTATCTGTGCATCTGTGTGCGTGCGCATATTTATGCGTGCGTGTGTATCTGTTTATCTGTGCGTATATATATATATATATATATATAAATATATATATATATATATATCACACACACAGTGTATCTACTATATATTTGTGAAATCACTGTATGTCTGCGTCCCAAGGGTCAATCGCATTGGACCTTGGGCCTGTCACTCCTGCTCAGGCCATGCCTGCCCCCGCACACCTCTCATTGGCCTACGTCCAACACTGTCCCACCCCTCACTGACTCTCATTGGCCTGCGTCCAATGCCCGCCCCCGCACACCTCTCATTGGCCTGCGTCCCACCCCTCACTGACTCTCATTGGCCTGCGTCCAATGCCCGCCCCCGCACACCTCTCATTGGCCTGCGTCCCACCCCTCACTGACTCTCATTGGCCTGCGTCCAATGCCCGCCCCCGCACACCTCTCATTGGCCTGCGTCCAACATCAATGCCCTAATACTTCCACACTGTCCCACCCCTCACGCTTTGCTTTTGCAACACCTAATCCTCTAATCCTCAACCTGCTCTGGGGCCACGCTTCACAGCTATCAAAACCTTCACGTCTGCTACCACAGACTGCCGAATCAGGTACAGCAGTGTTTCCCAAACTGTGCGCCGCGGCGCCCTGGAGCGTGAGGCCTCTGCAACCGCCCATCAGGAATATCTAGCGCCCCCCAGTTTGCACACCCCTGCTATAAGTTAGCTGAAAGCCATAAGATATACCAACAGAAATGCAGTGCACATCCACCACCTAAATGCCAGAACATGAAGAGAAAGATGCAAAGAAAAGATGTATTATACAGCAAATCACCAATAAATGGTACAGAAACATAATGAGGAGTACAGGACTAACACAGGGAGAAAACACTATACAACTATGGAAACACAAACAGCAATCAGTGATTATAATAGGGGGGCAACGCTTCGGAGTAATAGACTCCTTCAAGGCCCGTTCCCATGTGACCTCCGGGAGGTGTGCTGCTACTGACTATAGGAGATTATGGGGCCTATGCTAGTAGCCTTCATAACCCATTTATCGAGGCTTTTTAGCTGTTATCGGCCAAAAATGCCTACAGCAATTCAGTAAGTGTCGATAAGTGGGTTGAATCGCCAATTTTTTCCGGCGTCAAAAACATATCGCCAAGTGAGCGGCGATAAGCCACTTATCGCCAGTTTTCAAACTGGTGCAATTCTAGTAGCCCGAGGCACATCGAGGCTCTAGAATGGCGATTTACTCCCAAAATCTTCTCGCCAAAAAAAGTTGTCGTGAAGCTGCCAAGAAGTTTCTGAGGCGGCGGTGAGAGAGGGGGAATTTTTCCTCATCGGATTGATGCCGGGGGTCTCGGGAGCTAATACACAGTAATATCAACACCGTAGGAGGCCCCCGGCATGAATCAGATTAATGAAAAATGCATTTACTGTACAGGCAACTTCATTACCTTAGCGGCTAACCGCTAAGGCAATGAAGGGGTTAACTACCAGTGCCAGGTTTATTGTGGGTAGCGGGGGTGGGTGAAGGTGGTGCTTGGCCCTTGGTGGGTGTTTTGGCCTTGCGGGAGGTTGTAGGTGGAGTCAGCCCCTTCATTACCTTAGCGGTTAATATCGCTAAGGTAATGAAGGGGTTAACCCCTCCTGATACCACCCGGTAGACCTAAACATCCATCCTTGGGGCTACTACCCCCTTCACCCAATCCCTCTACCCACAATAAAGAAAAATAAACACAACACCCCTACTACCCACCTCCTCTACCCCCAACAACCCCCCCCCCCCAACACATACAGACAGTAATAGGCAAAATAACTATTATCCAGATATGGATAATAGCCAGAGTTGCCATCTCTCCGGGGCTGAGGTTTTGGGCCCTTACCTCCGGGCTACGGGTTGCCGTTGTCAATCGCAGGTGGCGGTGTGGTGGCGGCAACTCAGGCATTATCCGTTATTATTCTGCAATTCCCCCTCCAATTGCAGTGAACATGGCTGTGCGGCATCAAATGACACTGTGTTGCCATGGCAACCGGATGCTACGTGACGTCATGACGCTAATTTTTGGTTTTAGAATGGGCAAATGCACTATTATCCATATATCGATAATTGTAATTTTGCCCATTACTGTGCTGTATGTGTTGGGGGCTGTGGGGGGGGGGGTTGTTGGGGGTAGAGGAGGTGGGTAGTAGGGTTGTTGTGTGTTTTTGTTTATTGTGGGTAGAGGGATTAGATGAAGGGGGTAGTTGCCCAAAGGATGGATGTCCAGCACTGGTTAACTCCTTCATTACCATAGCGGTTCCGCAGGTTAACTCCTCCTGCAACCTTCCAGGTAGGCCTATTTACCCTCCCTGGGACTACTACCCCCTTCATCCACCCCCTCTGCCCAAATAAACAGGCTATTGAGGTTGAATCCCTTCATTTCCTTTGCAACCAGCCACTAAGGAAATTAAGCTGTTTTAATAAAAAATGTAATACTAGTGTGCATGAGCAGGAGGTCTCCGGAGCAGAACCGCGTTGACTTGAGGTCCGCGTTGACATGCTGCCTGAGATACAGGCCCCGTTATGGGATGCCAGTATCTCCTATGCATTTAAATCCCACGGTCATGTGGCACGAGACATTTAAATGCATAGGAGATACATGCACCCTATAACGGGGCCTGTATCTCAGGAAGCAGGGGGTCCCGGACCTCAAATGAACGCGGTTCTGCCTAAGCGTAATAGAACCAGCAAGTTGCTTTATGAAGGCTACTAGCATAGGCCCCTATATGTGACTGCAAGGGAGAGTCAAATGGACCATTCAGGTTCCTTAGATAGGATTAATTAAAGGGAAGTACCACTGTCCATTAGTGTGACTTGGAAACGGGCCTTGAAGGGGTCTATTACTCCGAAAAGTTGCTAACATTGCAAAGCAACTTTGCGTTGCGAAGATTGTTACTGTTTGAGTGCTGTGGACAATTGGTTTAACCATCAAACCTCCCATACAGTGCCAGGACATGCTTATTAGTGAGGAATACATGTGCTCACATTACTATCCTCTGTATCACAGGCATGGGCGGAGAATACCCCTCAACAGAAAGGTGGAAGAGGCACTTTACAGGTAAATGGGAATCACTGAGCTGTGAATCAGCCGCACATATAGTACTTTTAGCTGTTGTACAGGACACTATTTATGGAATAGTATGTTACGGTATAACGGGGTACTTGGCATGGGGAGGGGGTATAATGGGGTACTGGGCCTGGGGAGGGGGGTATAATGGGGTACTGGGTTTGGGGAAAGGAGTATAACTGGGTACTGTGCCTGGGGAGGGGGTATAACAGGGTACTGGTCCTGGGAGGGGGTATAAAGGTGTGCTGGGCCTGGGGAGGTGGGTATAACGGGGTACTGGGCCTGGGGAGGGGGGGATAACGGGCTACTGGGTCTGGTGGTTATAATGGGGAACTTGGCCTGGGGGTATAACGGGGTATTGGGCCAGGGCTTGGGGGTATAACAGATTTCTGGGCCTGGGGGTATAAAGGGGTACTGGGCCTGGGGAGGGGGGTATAATGGGTACTGGGCCTGAGGAGTGGGGAATAAATGGCAACGAGCTCTTGCGATACAGAGTATCACTGTCCTGGTTACACAGACGTTATGTCTCCTGCAGGTCGGGGAGCACACCAAGGTGGAGCCGTTCGGCCTGTCAGCGTGGTACCCTGAGAGCTCCAGTTCCAGCTCCTCAGGGCACTATACTCCATCAATAGTGTGGGAGGATAAAGAAGATGAGGAGGAGGCTGACAAAGAGGAGGTATAACTGGGTACTGGGACTGGGTATAACGGGGTACTGAACAAGGAGAGGGGTGTATCACGTGGTACCGGGCCAGTGTATGGGGTAAAAAAGACAAAAAACAGCACAAAACGCAAATAGTGAAGTATATCAAAACATTTTAGTGTAAAAAAAGAGGGTAAGTATTCTGCGTACATAAAAATTATAGATCAATCGCATTTACGTGTACAATACACGAAGTTACCACACAGCTGGCATCAGAATGGGCGATGGATTAGGGTCCCTCTGGTAAGTATTCCTCTACGATCTCCAGATAGCGTCTGGGCCTCTCAAGGTAATGACAGCTTACACAGGACATCCAAATCTGTTGGGAGTCTCGTGGGGGAAGCACCTCCTTGTTGTCATCAGTATTCAGTCACCATATGTTGGGCTGATGTAAAAATCCTCAGCTGTGGCAGACACATTACTGTATGTGTGTGGTCAATGTGAATCAGTCTCTACAGCACATATATAACGTTGTACTAGTCCATTCGTGTAGAGAAGGCAGAGTAAAATTGATTGCGATACACCCAGGAACACAATCAGGGTGATCGGCAACTGGCAGGGACGATTCCCCTATCAGTACCCGCGCTTCCACGTTACGTCACAGGGGGGGCGTGACTAGCAGTACAGACACCCGAGCGGCATCTTGGAAAGGTGGCAGCAAATGCATGGATACATATACAAATAAAATACCTTAAAAAGGCTACTAATACAGCATATGTTAATCCTACGCGTTTCGTAGCTAGAAATTGCTACTTCTTCGGGGTAGGGGTCTGGGGAGGTGGGTATAACTGGGTACTGGACCTGGGGGTATTACAGGGTACTGGGCCTGGGGAGGGTGTTATCACGGGTACTGGGGCAGAGGGTATAAGGGGGTACTGGGCCTGGGGATAGGGGTATAAAGGGGAAGCAGTCTCCGTTCGCGAGTTAGCCCACTTAATTGAAAGGCTTTCTTGTGAGATACCAAGTTCACCTAGTTCTCACGTCAATTGACCGAATTCCCACGGCAATAGACTTTCCTCCTTTCAAGTTACGTGAGCTAACAAGGTATGGATGCATTCTGTCGAAAAACCACTTGAAATCTAACCGCAAGCCACTTATTCAATTGAACTTGCGTGTTTGAAAAAGGATACCTATGCTTCAAACAGACCACCCGTATACAGCCACACTTCTTCAATCAGCGCCAGCTTCGGCGCTCACAACGCCATCTTGTGCCTGAAAACCTTATAGCACACTTTGTATGTAATTCTATTATGACAGGCAGGAAATAGGCTGCAAACTGGGGGTAAGAAGGCTGGGACAGGAGCAAATACATCAGGGCAATGCAAATACTTTTAACCCCTTCACTCCCAATGCGAGTTTGGGTTAATCAGCCGAGCATAATACCTTAATTAATGGCCTAATTAACCCCATTCTCGCCACAGGGGGTATAACGGGGAACTGGGCCTGGGGAGGGGGGTATAACAGGGTACTGGGTCTGGGGAGGTGGGTATAATGGGGTATTGGCCTTGGGAGTATAACAGGGTTCTGGGCCTTGGGAGTGGGGTATAACAGGGTACTGGGCCTGGGGAGGGGGGTATAACAGGGTACTGGGCCTGGGGATGGGGTATTAGTGGCAGAGGAGCTCTTGTGATACAGAGTATCACTGTCCTGGTTACACACACTTTATGTCTCCTGCAGGTCGGGGAGCACCCGGCAGTGGAGCCGTTCAGCCTATCAGCGTGGGACTGCGGCAGCTCCGGCTCCAGTTCCATAGTGCACTATATACCATCTATGGTGCATGAGGATGAAGAGGAAGGCGAGAACAACAAAGCGGCAGAAGAGGAGGAAGAAGCGGAGGAAGAGGAGCAAGAAGCGGAGGAGGAGGGAGCCGAGGAAGACGCAGAGGAAGAGGCCGTGATATCTGGACTCAAGTGCTGCTTCCCCTTCCCTAGGCTGGGCAGAAGAGCCCATATGAATGGATCTGAGGGGCCAAGACAGAGAGGGAGGAACGTTCTTGGAGCCCTGTGGCGATGGATATGGCGCAGGAGAGGCCGATAGGAGAGGCCTCCACCAGGAGTTCCTTATAAACCGTCAGATTCTCCTGTCTTATAATCAGGCACCTCTCAGCGGTGACGGTCCGCTTGTGCCTTTTGTCTGCGAATCGCCTCTTGCCAGTACCTTTTGGATCTTCCTGCAAGATTCCGGTAGGATTTTAATATGGTCGTCTGCTGCCGGGATCCCGGATGGGATTGAAGAAATCGGAAGTCATACTGGATGGAAGCCGTAATTTACAAAAAACAGATATTCCTGTGTGGAAATGTTCTTTAAAGAGTTGTGTGCAAACTCTGCCCAAGGGAGGAGGTCCACTCAATTATCCTGACTATTGGAGACAAAGCAGCGCAGGTATTGCTTCAGTGTTTTGTTTGTTCTCTCGGTCTGCCCTTTTGTTTGAGTGTGGTATCCTGAAGAAAAGTGAAGGGTGATGTCCATACTATGGGCGAAGGCTCGCCAGAACTTAGAGATATACTGTGAGCCGCGGTCGGAAACAATGTTCAGTGGGACCCCGTGGAGGCGAAAAATCTCTTTGACGAAGACGTCTGCCAAGGTGGCAGAATTGGGTAACCCTTTGAGGGAATAAAATGGGCCTGCTGGGAAAACCTATCCACGACCACCAGGATAGTGTTCATCCCTCTAGAAGTGGAAAGTTCTCCAATAAAATCCATTGAAAGGTGGCTCCATGGGCGTTCCAGAATGGGTAATGGCTGTAAAAGACCTGTCGGTTTTCTGCGAGACGTCTTGACCTGGGCACAAGTTGGGCAGGATTTGACAAACTCTTCCGTATCTCTCAGCATGCTGGGCCACCAAAAGGTTCGCTTGATGAGGTCGGAAGTCTTCTTGATACCAGGATGACCGGCGGACTTGGATGAATGACCCCACTCTAGTATCTTCCTTTGGAAGCGTGGAGCAGCATACAAACGACCCTTCGACACCTTGAGATCTCTGGAAAGATTAGCATGTGCTGCCAGAACCTTATTCAAGACATTGAAAGAGTTGGCCGAAATGACATATTTGGAGGGTAGAATCGTCTCTGGAACCTCCTGGGATTTGTCTTCGACCATGAATTGCCATTAGAGCGCATCCACTTTTTGATTCTTCGATCAGGGGATGAAAAAGATCAAATAATTGAACCTAGAAAAGAAAAGAGACCACCGGAGCCTGACGGGCTCCTAGACGGCATGCGTTCTCTATATACAACAGGTTTTTATGGTCGGTAAGGATTGAAATGGGGTTTTCAGTACCTTCAAAGACATGTCTCCATTCCTGTAGGGTGAGTTTGATGGCCAGTTCTCTATTGCCGACATCATAATTTTGTTCTGCTGGAGAATTTTTTTTTTTGAGAAAAACCCACAGGGATGGAGCTTATCCTGGGGGGATTGCCTTTGAGAAAGGATGGCGCCAGCACCGATATCCGAAGCGTCAATCTCTAGAGTAAAGGGAAGTCTGAGATCTGGGTGGCGTAGGATGGGGGCGGTGGAGAATGTCCTTTTAAGGGTTTCAAAGGCTAGAAGTGCTTTAGGTGGCAGACTGCCGTGTTCACTCCTTTCTTTGTCAGAAGTATGGTAGGTAGCTTATTGACAGGTTTTCCAAGCAGGCCCATTTTATTCCCCTCAAGGGGTTACCATAATCTGCCACACTGGCTGATATTTTTTTGAGAGAGATTTTTCGTATCCATGGTATTCCACTTTCCTTTGTTTCTGATCATGGTACTCAATTTGTCTCGAAATGTTGGCACGCTTTTTCTCAGAGGCTAGGTATTTCCCTTCTTTTTTCGTCTGGGTATCACCCTCAAACCAATGGCCAAACCGAGCGCATGAATCAATCCCTGGAACAATATTTACGATGTTTTTCTTCTGACTAAGAATAATTGGGCAGAATTAGTCCCATGGGCAGAATTCGCCATCAACTCCCTCAGGAATGAATCCACACAGGAGTCGCCGTTCTTTATAAATTATGGATATCATCCTAATCAGCTCCCTATTCCCACACCCACTTCAGGAGTTCCTGCTGCCGATTCTATGATTGCCACTCTTCAGGGATCATGGAAGAGGATTCAAGGGTTATTACGGGATTTGGCCCAGAGGCAGAAGAGACAGGCAGATCGTCTTCATCAGGAGGCACATAAGTATATACCTGGAGATAAGGTTTGGCTCTCTTCAAAAAATATCAGATTGAAGACGCCTACTCTGAAGTTATCTCCTAGGTCCCTGGGTCCCTTTTCTATCCTTCAACAGTTAAACCATGTGGCCTATCGTCTTCTCCTTCCTTCCTCCATAAAGATCTCGCCCGTCTTCCATGTTTCCCTCTTGAGACCGTTCATCCAAAGTGCTCAGTCCTCCCACTCCTCACATAGACCTCCTTCTGTTACTATACAAGGACAACAAGAATTTGAAGTCCGGTTCATCATTGACTCTCATATCTCTAGAGGCAAAGTCCAGTTCTTGGTCCACTGGAAGGGGTATGGCCCTGAGGAACGCTCTTGGGTCTCACGGCCTGAACTCCACACTCCGTCTTTACTAAGACGCTTTCACCAAAAGTTCCCCCACAAACCTTGGGAAGATCGTCCGGAGTTCGATCCTCGAGGGGGGGGTACTGTAAGGGTCCATGGGTCACGATCGACCCGCCACAGCGCTCCTTTACCTGCTGCCACAACAGGCACCGCCGCTGCTCCGGATCCCCGTAATTTCCCCACTGGCGTGGGCATCTTCCACACTGCCTCTCCTCTTCTTCTGGGTTACGCGCGTCAGCCCATCTGCCTTAAAGGGCGCGCAAGGACCCGTGCAGCTTGTGCACGGCACTCGGGGGATAGCTCTTGTTTTTTCAGCCCCTGAGTTCCTGACCTTGGATTGTCTGCAAACCTCCTCTGGATCTTGACCTTGGCAAACGGACATTCGACTACGCTGTTTTCTCTACCCCTCGGACTTGGCAAACGGACATTCGACTACGCTGTCTTCTCTACCCCTCAGACTTGGCAATTGGACATTCGACTACGCTGTCTTCTCTAATCCTCCGACCAGGCAAACGGACATTCGATTACGCAGCTGTCTCTACTCCCAGACCTTTGGCTTACGAACACGACCACTCTACCTTCTTCTACTCTGGATTCGGCAAGTACCTGACTAACCCTCTTCCTTGCCCCCGGTCCAGCTTCGCTCTATACCACACTCCGGGCACGCCACCGCTGCTGTGGGTGCGTGGTATCCTTCCGTTCCACCTCAGTACCGGGTTCCTGTCAGGTTTGCGGGCAGCACGAGCGTCACAGTACCTCTCCAACAACGACCTTGGCTAAGTACCCGCAGCGATCCGTAACTTCTCCAACCCCGACTCGGCTACCCTGACCAATCTACAATCAAGAGGCGCCCTTGCGGCTTCGGGTTTGTGTTTTCTTAAATCCCCCACTTGGCCTCGCGGTTCCGTCTAGTTAGTGGTGAGCACAGGTGGGGCGAGTCTTGAGCACGCACTCCAACCTATTTTCCAAACTTGAACAATACCTCGAGCACAACGACCGGCGCATGCTCATGTTACAGGAGAGCCTCCGCCTTCTTACGGAACAAGCACCCACTCCAACCAGAGCGGTCCCTTCCCTGGTTCCTACCATGACTGGACTCATGGCAGACCCGCTGTCATTGCCGGCTGAACCTCGACTTCCTACGCCCCGCCGTTATGCAGGGGAACAGCACGGTTGCCGAGGGTTCCTCAACCAGTGTTTTATTCAGCTCGAGGTTACGCCTTCTCGTTTCCCATTTCCTAAATCCAAAGTGGCGTATTTCACTCCGTTGCTCACCGACGACGCCCTGGCCTTGGCCTCCCCCATCTGGGAACATGTGAGATCGGACCTCACTCAAGACATCGGACTCTTCACTCGGGAGTTCCGCAGAGTGTTCGACACGCCCGGACGCAAGATGATGGAAGCATCTTCCCTTTTCCATATCGCCCAGGGAACCCAGTTGGTCGCCAAGTATGCCCTCGAGTTTCGGACCGTGGCTGCAGAGACAGGATAGAATGACGAGTCCCTGGCGGGCGCCTTCTGGCATGGCCTCTCTGAGTCATTGAAGGACAAACTCACCACGCAGGAGCGTCCGACTGATCTCGAAGAATTGATCGCGGGCTGCATTCGCGGCAAGAGAGGGGGTCTGAGAGAGCCCAATGTCTACTGTTCGCCCCAGGAGTCTCCCCTCCACAGGAGCATACAATAGAACCTCTTCACCCCCAGAGCCACATACCCATGCACTTGGGAGGCTATAAGCTGTCGACTAACGAGACATTGGCCTGTGTCTGTACTGCGCCAGCCCGTGGCACCAGGCTCTTCATGCCCCACAGAAGGCGGAGGGTTCTAAAACCCCAGGGCAGTCCAGGGGGGTCACGTTGGGGACGTTCTCCTTATCCCCTATCACTATAAGGCCTCTCACAAGGATTCTGCTCCCGGTTACCCTCTCTGGGGAGGGTTTTCTAGTGTCCACAGTTGCCTTCATAAATTCCGGCTCTGGAGGTAATTTTGTCGACCAAAGCTTTGCCGAGAGAAACTAGATTTCGCTCGTTCACAAGAAGTTCCCGGTGGGACTAGAGGCCATTGACAGCACTCTCACCTGGCATCCTTACCATAGCCTATCACAGGCTCCGCACGAACACGCCCCAGTTCCGCCTCTTGCTCCCATTGGGCTGTCTCACCTATTTAGGCTCAGCAGTACCACCGGCACATTGGCTGACCATAAGCTTCCTGTTCCTGTGCTTACCTCTCTTGTCTCCTAGATATCCTGCCTTGTCTTGTTTGATCTCCCGTGTACCGACCTTGGCTTGCCTTTGGACCACCGCTTCTCTGGAACCCCGACCTTGGCTATCCTTGACCGTCCATAACTCTCCAACCTGAACTTGGCTCTTGGACCTCAACTATTCTACCTTCTCCAGCACCGACCCCAGCGACGAGTACCTCCAACGTTCCGATACTTCTATTACCCTTAACTCGGCAAGTATTCACTACTCCTCTACCCTCCCTGCTCCTGACCCGGCGCGAGCAACTACGCACACTCCAGATCAGATTCCCGTGCCTGTCGGTGGTGTTTAGTCTTTTCCCACCTCAGTACCGAGGGTCTCGTCTAGTTTGTGGTGGACACAGCATGACAAATACCATACTAAGTCTCCTGGCCTCTCTACGCAAACTACCACACTCCGGACACGCTTCCTCTGCTGCGGGTGCGTGTTACTAATGTCCCACCACAGTACAGGGATGGGTCTGGTCTGCGGGCAGCACTACCGTGACAGCAGGCAAAAATCTGGTCCAATGGAGCCCGCTCTGTCTCAGGAACTGTTCAGTCTCTTCCAACAGCATCTTTGGAGCCACTACTCCCAAGGAGGTAGGGACAAGTCTGCCGGAGCTCTATGCTGAATTCTGTGATGTTTTTTGACAAAGACAGGTCTGAGGTCTTGCCGCCACATCGTCCATTTGACTGTCCAATTGACTTATTGCCCGGCTCCATACCCCCCATGGTTGCGTCCTATCCTCTGTCACTTACGGAGACGAAAGCCATGAGAGACTATATTCACGAAAATTTACAAAAGGGCTTTATCCATAAATCCTCGTCTTGAGCCGGTGCAGGGTTCTTCTTCGTAAAGAAAAAAGGGTGGATCGCTAAGACCATGTATTGACTATAGGGGTCTTAATAAAATTACCATTAAGAACCGTTATCCTCTGCCGCTGATTCCAGAACTCTTCGACTGCCTACAGAGGGCCAATATCTTTACTAAATTGGATCTCCAGGGGGCCTACAACTTGGTAAGGATTTGCCAGGGCGATGAATGAAAGACGGCCTTCAATACTGGTGAGGGTCACTACAAGTATCTCGTCATGCCCTTTGAACTCTGTAATGCCCCGGACGTCTTCCAGGACTTCGTGAACGAGGTATTCAGGGATCTTCTCAACCGGTTTGTGGTCTTGTATTTGGACGATATATTGATTTTTTCTAAGTCTGAACAGGAGCATGTTTCTCATGTCAGACAGGTACTTCTCCGCCTTCGGAAGAATCATCTGTACGCGAAACTGGAGAAGTGCTTCTTCCATCAAGCGTCCACAACTTTTCTGGGGTATATTATCTCTAACAAGGGGCTCACCATGAACCCGGCGAAGGTAAAAGCAGAAAAGGAAAAACAGAGTCTGGGCGGTCACTGCTCTCCATAAACAATCCAAGTGCAATTAGTAAAAGAAAAAAGCTTTATTTAATCAAAAATTGACACCAGTAGAGGGTAGAAAACACCTCTTACACATTCCATCCTGACAAAAGGACTTTATCTACTTGCCCTCCTTTGGGCTTTTCTGGAAGACTGGGACTTTCCTCTTTCTATTACTAAGGTTAGTTTATCGTGCGGGTAGTGTAGGACCTGCTGATTAGGGTTTACCTTGACGTGGTAGCAGGCTTACAATACTTTGGCCAAAGCATTTAACTAAAGAACCCTTACTTTGAATTTAGTATTGCTTTTCTCTTCAGTTACTGGCACTATGCCTTTAAGGAGTCTTGACATCCTCCAGGAAGCAACCAACCATTTTAACCTTGTGCTCTTGACTCTGCTCTACCTTCTCTTCTTACCAGTGGCATCCCACACCCTGCGCTGGTGCCTGAGTGCGCACGGCTCCGCTCTGCTAACAGAGCATGCTCGCACGTGCAGCTGGTTCAGCTGTGCCACAGCCTGGCTCCTATCTTCCGGACGCGCCACGCTTCTCTCGCGCGCGGCATGCTCATGTGATGAAGTGCACCGCTCCCCAGCTGCGTGACAACGTTCTCCTATCTCGTGTCTCATGCGGCTTCCCAACCTCGCTACTGGGTCCCCCTCCTTGTCTTTGCTTGTGCGTGGGAGCACAAGCGTTACACTCCTGCCACAGACACGCTCTGCACACGCGCAGTCGCGTGCATTTCCCCACTCATGGGCGCACGCTCTCCTCCTCTAAAGCATATGTGCCTCCTGCACCCGGTACCTTTCGCTGCAGTCTCCTCCTTCCTGCTTCCCATTGGTGAGTCCTCCTATTTATTCCCTGTTCTCCATTCCCTCAGCGGCTGAGCATTGTTCCAGTTACCTGTGTTCACCTCCCTCGTGCCTTGCCTTGTTCCAGTCTCTCGCTACCTTTCCCTGCTCTGCTTCAGTGACCTCCTGTGTACCAACCCAGCTTTTCTCTTGGACACCGCACCTCTGGCTCCCCGACCTCGGCTTACCCGCAACGATCCGTACCTCTCCAACCCCGACCCGGCTACCCTGACCAATCTACAATCAAGATGCGCCCTCGCATTGGTTGTGTTTTCTCAAATCCCCACCTCAGCCTCGCAGTCCCGTCTAGTTTGTGGTGAGCACATCGTGGCACCCCGCCGGAGCTGGCGTCTACTGTGCAGGCATGTCCATCCAGAGCTGACTGTGCTGGGGCGCCCGGCCCGAGCCAGCGTCTACTGCGCAGGCTCGCCCAGCCGGATCCTACTGTGCCATCTCCCTCAGTCAGAGTCAGCATCTACTGCGCAGGCGCACCTGGCCGGAGCCGGCATCTACTCGCATGCATGCCAAGTCGGGGTCTACTGCACAGGCCTGCCCAGCTGGAGCCTACTGCACAGGTACATCTACTGCGCAGGTGCTCCCAGATGGAGCTGGCGTCTACTGTGCAGGTGCCCAAGCCAGAACCGACTGCGCTGGGGCGCCCGGGGAGAGCCAGCGTCTTCTATGTAGGCGCGCCCAGCCGGATGCCGCAGGCGCGCCCAGCCGGAGAACGGTCTACTGCGCTGGCATACCCAACCTGAGCTGGCACCTACTGCGCAGGAACCCCCAGCCAGAGCCGGCGCCTACTGCACAGGCGTGCCCACCCGGAGCCGGCATCTAATGCTCGGGCACACCAACTCTTCCACTCTGTCCCACATGCTACCAATGCTGGCGTGCACGCCAAGCCTTCCTCTGCTGCCTGAAGCTGGGCCAAGCTTACTTCCGGCGCGCTGACATCAGAGAAGCCCGTCGCGCACCAGCGTTGGAAGCTCAACGTGAGACAGAGAAGGAAGAGGCCTATAGCTGAGGGAGAGCCAGGACCTGGCCATGAGAGGACCGGCCGCCGGGTCTGGCCAGAGGTTCAGGCTCAACTTGCAGTGCCGGCCGGCCTTGCCCTCCCCAGACCCGGGACAGTTGTCCTGGCTGACCCCAACTGTCGGCGGCCCTGACTGTGATAGATATGCAGAAGGATGGGGGATCATGTGAGTTATACACAGGGGCACACGCGCCCCATCACCCTATGATTATACACAGGGGCCCCATCGCCCCATCACCACTCTATATACTGAGTGTGCCCCTGTGTATAACAACGCTGATCTGTGCTGCTCCATCTGATCTCACTGCACACTGATCCAGGGATGATCCGATCGCCATTTACTGGGGTCAGGAAGGAATTTGTTTCCCCCACAACACAGCAGGGGTTATGTTTCGCCTTCCTCTGGATCACAGCAACAAACTGCCCTTTGTGCATTAATTAGAAGTGAGATCTACCTGCATTGATCTTAACCCCTTTGCTGCTGGAGGGTTCTGCAATGCATTGCTCAGTGTTACTATATCGCTCTGTGATGTGTTGCAGACCCCTACCAGCAAAGAGATAAATTATTTAAATTAAATAAAGCTTTATTTAATCAAATCTATGTGTAGTGTCTTTTCTATCCGGTTTATCTATTGCTAACAGCACAAGTGCAACAGGAAGCACCTCTGATCTATAATATATTTCATTACACAAAAAGGTATTTAACAGGTAAAAAGAACATACATGGGATTATGCTACAAATATATCTCTAATTACAAACCAATTAACAAATCATTTAGATTGGAGTTGAGCGAAAAGAAAGGGTTAAGTATATCATGTATATGAAGTGTAGGCTGTTCAGCAGCATTACATGGTTGGGACGACGTTTAGGAGATATAAGTAATGCTGATTACGGAGCTCACCGGCTGACCTGCTTCCTGCTTATTCCCTCCTCTGTACATCTCCAGCTCAGCGTGTTACACAACTCAAGCAAAAGCTTCTACTAAATGACTTGAATTGTGGCTCCTGTATCTCCCAGTTAAATGGTTTCATTGGCATATACTTCTTTAACATTGTGGGATTTGATAACATCTGTAATATGGGTGCTATGACCGGGGGGGCCAGGCTCCCCTCTTACCTCATATTGGTTACCTGGCATCTCTCCCCTCCTGACTACGGGTGACACGGTCAGGGGGCGGTGGGGGAGGGTCAGCAGGGGTTATTTATTCCCCCATTCTCTCTCTCCCCCCATTCTCTCACGCTCCCCCATCCCTTCATTCTCTCCCCATCCCTCCATTCTCTCTCCCCACATCGCTCCATTCTCTCTCTCTCTCTCCATCCCTCCATTCTCTCTCGCTTCCCCATTCCCTCCATTCTCTCTCTCCCCCCATCCTCTCACTCTCCCCTATCCCTCCATTCTCTCTCTCCCCATCCCTCCATTCTCTCTCTCCCCATCCCTCCATTCTCTCTCTCCCTCCATCCTCTCACTCTCCCCCATCCCTCCATTCTCTCTCTCCCCATCCCTCCATTCTCTCTCTCTTCACATCCCTCCATTCTCTCTCTATCTTCATCCCTCCATTCTCTCTCCCCCCATCCTCTTACTCTCCCCCATCCCTCAATTCTCTCTCTCTCTCCATCCCTCCATTCTCTCGCTTCCCCATTCCCTCTCTCCCCCCATTCTGTCACCCTCCCCCATCCCTCAATTCTCTCTCCCCCATCCCTCCATTCTCTCTCCCCACATCGCTCCATTCTCTCTCCCCCATCCCTCCAACCTCTCTCAACCCCATCCCTCTATTCTCCCCCATCCTTTCAGCCACTCTCTCCCCACCATCCCTCTATTCTCTATCCCTCCATCCTCTCACTCCCAACCATCCCTCCATTCTCTCTCCCCCATCCCTCCATCCTCTCTCTTAACCCGATCACTCTATTCTCTCTCCCCCATCCCTCCATCCTCTCTCTTAACCCCATCCATCTATTCTCTCTCCCCCATCCCTCCATCCTCTCTCTTAACCCCATCCCTCCAGCCACTCTCCCTACCATCCCTCTTCTCTCTCTCTCTCTCCCCCCTCATCCCTCCAGCCTCTCTCTCAACCCCATCCCTCTATTCTCTCTCTCCCCAACCCTTCCATTCTCTCCCCCCATCCTTTTCACTCCCCCATCCCTCCATTCTCTCCCTCCCCATCCCTCCAGTACTCTTACAATTCTTCTCTCCTTTCTGTCTGCTTCTCTCCAGTCTGTCTCTATCCCACCCATACTGTGCCTGCCTCTCCCCATGCCATCTCTCGCTCTCCCCATGCCATCTCTCGCTCTCCCCTTGCTGTCTCTCGCGCTCTCCCCATGCTGTCTCTCTCTTTCCATATTCTGTCTCTCTCTCTCCCCATGCTCTGTCTGTCTCTCCCTCTCCATGTGTCTGTCTCTCCTCCTAATGCTGTCTCTCCCCCATTCTATTTCTCTCTCTCTCTCATAGATAAAAAAAAAGGGGGGAATCACCGCTCAAACCAAATATATTGTGCGCATAACTGCGTCAAACGGGTGCATTTGGGAGGAACAATACTTAGATACAATGTCTAATCGAAGAAGATCATAATAGATCCCAGAAAATTGCACTCAACCTGATGAAATGTAATGTCAAAACCTATAATAGATATGATATACATAATAGTTTGTAGACTACAGTAGGATGAATAGGAAGATTGGTCAGAATAACTACCTCTCAGGGAGACTATAACAAGACACAAAAATAATAAAATTGTATTTATCATATATCAAACTCTGGTGTGTTATTTATTTTCAAAGTGAATGTTAAAACCCCGGTGGTGAGGGATCGGACATGTAAATACAGGGTTGTAAGAAAGTACTAGCTTATAGTACACTGCTATATCATATAATAATGATATATATATATATATATATATATATATATATATAATCAAAAAATAAATAGATGATACCGTTCTGTGGCTAACGAAATGCTTTTATTTGTGCGAGCTTTCGAGATACACTAATCTCTTCTTCCGGCGATGTTACAATGAATGAAGCAAGGATTACTTAAAAACAGTGTCTCTTGGAATGTTATCTGTGCTGTTCCTTCCCCCGGTGTGGATGTGTATACCAATACACATCCACACCGGGGGAAGCACCAGCACAGATAACATTCCAAGAGACACTGTTTTTAAGTATACCATTTGCTTGCTTCATTCATTGTAACATCGCCGGAAGAAGAGATCAGTGTATCTCGAAAGCTCGCACAAATAAAAGCATTTCGTTAGCCACAGAACGGTATCATCTATTTATTTTTTGATTATTGAAGCTCGGCTAACACGGTACTGATACCTCTACATGTATATATATATATATATTGTGATGTCCACACCACGTTGCAGTCTCTTTTATCCAGATCAAAGGCAGGGAAACGTAGTGTTGATGCACAGCAAGGTTTATTCGCCAGGTACAAAGCCGGTATACACATACACGCCCAGAGCGGTAACACCGGTATACACATACACGCCCAGAGAGGTAATACCGGTATACACATACACGCCCAGAGAGGTAATACCGGTATACACATACACGCCCAGAGCGGTAACACCGGTATACACATACACGCCCAGAGAGGTAATACCGGTATACACATACACGCCCAGAGAGGTAATACCGGTATACACGTACAGGCCCAGAGAGTTAATACCTGTATACACGTACAGGCCCAGAGACTTAATACCTGTATACACATACATGTCCAGAGAGGTAATACCGGTATGCACATACACGCCCAGAGAGTTAATACCTGTATACACGTACAGGCCCAGAGAGTTAATACCTGTATACACATACATGTCAAGAGAGGTAATACCGGTATTCACATACACACCCAGAGAGGTAATACCGGTATAGAAATACACGCCCAGAGAGGTAATACCGGTATACACATACACGCCCAGAGAGGTAATACCGGTATACACATACACGTCCAGAGTGGTAATACCGGCATACACACACGCCAAAAGAAGTAATACCGCTATACACATACACGCCCAGAGAGGTAATACCGGTATACACACACAGGCTCAGAGAGTTAATAACTGTATACACGTACAGGCCCAGAGACTTAATACCTGTATACACATACATGTCCAGAGAGGTAATACCGGTATGCACATACACGCCCAGAGAGTTAATACCTGTATACACGTACAGGCCCAGAGAGTTAATACCTGTATACACATACATGTCAAGAGAGGTAATACCGGTATTCACATACACACCCAGAGAGGTATTACCGGTATAGAAATACACGCCCAGAGAGGTAATACCGGTATACACATACACGTCCAGAGAGGTAATACAGGTATACACAAAAAAGCCCAGAGAGTTAATACCTGTATACACATACACGTCCAGGGAGATAATACGATATACACATACATGCCCAGAGAGGTAATACCGGAATACACATACACGCCCATAAAGGTAATACCGGTTAAACACATACATGTTCAGAGAGGTATACCAGTATGCACATACACGCCCGGAGATGTAATACCGGTATACACATACACGTCCAGAGAGGTAATACCGATATACACTTGCACGCTCAGAGAAGTATACCAGTATACACATACACGCCCAGAGATGTAATACCAGTATACACATACATGCCCAGAGAGGTAATACCGGTATACACATACACGCCCATAGAGGTAATACCGGTATCACGCCCAGAGCGGTAATACCGGTATACACATACACATCCAGTGTGGTAATACCGGCATTCACAGACACGCCAAGAGAAGTAATACCGGTATACACATACACGCCCAGAGAGTTAATACCTGTATACACATACATGTCCAGAGAGGAAATACCGGTATACACATACACGCCCAGAGAGTTAATACCTGTATACACGTACAGGCCCAGAGTGTTAATACCTGTATACACATACATGTCCAGGGAGATAATACCGGTATACACAAACACGCCCAGAGAGGTAATACCGGCATACACAGACACGCCAAGAGAAGTAATACTGGTATACACGTACACGCCCAGAGAGGTAATACCGGTATACACAAACACCCCCAGAGAGGTAATACCGGTAAACACATACACGCCCAGAGAGGTAATACCGGTATACACATACACGCCCAGAGAGGTAATACCGGTATACACATACACGCCCAGAGAGGTTATTCCGGTATACACATAAACGCCCAGAGAAGTAATACCTGTATACACATACACGCCCAGAGAGGTAATACCGGTATACACATACAGTACACGCCCAGAGAGGTAATACCGGTATACACATACACGCCCAGAGAGGTAAAACCGGTATACACATACACGCCAAGAAAGGTAATACCGGTATACACAAACACGCCCAGAGAGGTATTACCGGTATAAACATACACATCCAGAGAGGTAATACCTTTATACACATACACCCCCAGAGAGGTAATACCGGCATACACATACACGTCCAGAGAGGTAATACCGGTATACACATACAAGCCCAAAGAGTTAATACCTGTATACACACACGCCCAGGGAGATAATACGATATACACATACACGCCCAGATAGGTAATACCGGAATACACATACACGCCCAGAAAGGTAATACCGGTTATACACATACATGTTCAGAGATGTAATACCGGTATACACATACACTCCCAGAGAGGTAAAACCGGTATACACATACACGCCAAGAAAGGTAATACAGATATACACATACACGCCCAGAGATGTAATACCGGTATACACATACACGTCCAAAGATGTAATACCGGTATACACATACACGCCCAGAGAGGTAAAACCGGTATACACATACACGCCAAGAAAGGTAATACAGGTATACACATACACGCCCAGAGAGGTAATACCGGTATACACATACACGCCCAGAGAGGTAAAACCGGTATACACATACACGCCAAGAAAGGTAATACCGGTATACACATACACGCCCAGAGAGGTAATACCGGTATACACATACACGCCCAGAGAGGTATTACCGGTATACACATACACATCCAGAGAGGTAATACCTTTATACACATACACCCCCAGAGAGGTAATACCGGAATACACATACACGTCCAGAGAGGTAATACCGGTATACACATACAAGCCCAGAGAGTTAATACCTGTATACACACACGCCCAGGGAGATAATACGATATACACATACACGCCCAGATAGGTAATACCGGAATACACATACACGCCCAGAAAGGTAATACCGGTTATACACATACATGTTCAGAGATGTAATACCGGTATACACATACACGCCCAGAGAGGTAAAACTGGTATACACATACACGCCAAGAAAGGTAATACAGGTATACACATACACGCCTAGAGAGGTAATACCGGTATACACATACACATCCAGAGAGGTAATACCTTTATACACATACACCCCCAGAGAGGTAATACCGGCATACACATACACGGCCAGAGAGGTAATACCGGTATACACATACAAGCCCAGAGAGTTAATAACAGAAAAGACACAGCGCACAACGCTCATAGTGCATTAAACAATATATTGACATAAACAATAAGGTAGGGTGAGTAATGTGCGTACATCAAAGTGATTAATCATAAGCAGTTTTGGGATAATGTTATCCAACGCCTCAGGAAACCGGAACGAGTGTCCTCACAAGGGTTGTGGCGCTGATATCTCGGATGCAGGATCCTGTTGGTAGGAAGGTAAGTAGGAAGCCTCTACTAGTTCTTTCTCCCCAGAGCACGAGTCAAACGTCAGCTACTGTCCCATACAGTGCTTTGCCAGAGCGAAGCTCCACACCGGCTGGATTCTCTCACTCCCCTCCGTGCGAAGCACTTCCGAATCGATGACGTCACCGCTGGGGAGATCGCTGGTTATGGCGCCGTTCAAACTCGATCAGCTCGCGTGGTGGGGTGATAGTTAGAGGTAGAGCTCTTGACCAGTCATCCAACGCGTTTCGAAACCCGTGGGTTTCTTCATCAGGGAATAAAATAAAGTGGTTTCGGATGAATTCTAAATACTACACGATCGTACCTCATTGGCTAAGCTATCTACTCTCATAGCCAATGGGGAAGTAGTAGAGGCGGGTTAAAAGTCCCGGTTTCGCGCGTCACTGGTTGTCAATGGCAACAGAACATATACTAAAATAAACTTTATTAACAATGACATGTCTAACCACACGCGATTGATGAAACTAAAACAAAAGGAAACAGTGTTACACATAATAAAAAACCATAGTGCACGAGTGCATCAGTGGCTGGGCAGACTAGGATGGCTATCCTAAAATGCAATATATATCACAAATAAAGTGAGTAAAGAAGATGAAAAGTGATCAAAGCTGATTAGCACTAAAGAGCAGCAAGATGAATACAAGCAGCCTAAATTCATTAAAAGGGGCATGTCCTGATAAATTGGCTAAAAAGACAAAGAGACAAAAATTAAAAATTCATATAAAAATAAAATTGAGTTAAAAGCTTTTTGAGGTAGTATAAATGGATCATATAAGAACTTTAATACAGGGACCAAATGTCTATATCTTCATTTAAACCCCCTGGATACAAGGTGTTTAATTTGTGTATCCAGAAGGTTTCCTGCCTAGAAAGTTCTTTTACTCTGTCACCCCCTCTCCTATTTTTGGGTATATACTTAATACCTTTAAATAGTAGAGAGGATGGGTCACTGTTGTGGAATTGTGCATAATGTTTAGAAAGGCTATGCTTCATAAACCCTATTTTAATGTTGCGCAAGTGTTCTTGAATGCGCACTTTCAAAGGGCGTTTGGTACGTCCCACATAGAAAAGGCCACACGGACACTCCAATAAATAAACCACATGGTCAGTATTGCAATATATAAAATCATTAATATCATGTACTTCTCCATTTGTACATTTAAGAGTTTTTCTGTCGGGGTGCAAATGCTTGCAAACTGAACACTTACCTGTAAGGAATCCGCTCCGCGGTTTACTGGTTGCCTTACCTTGCAGACCGGTGCAGTTCTGGAACAGCTCTCCTGATGTTTGCTGCAGCCTGGATTCACTCACCAAAGCTATACACACTCCCTCTGGTATCTACTGCAGCTGTGCAGCCTATCACAGCAACCTAGACTTGCATTCACTCATTGGAGCAGTACCTTCACACCCCCGCTGGGGATTGGCCCGCTGGCCTTTAAGTACTGCTTTCCCATAATGCTCCTTGCCGAGCATAGTCCTTACTGGATGTCACTATCGTTCTGCCACAAGCCCTCGCTTGTTCTCCTATGCTGATACGGAGGTTCCGCCCTGCGTCCTTCAGCTTCCTTCAAGCCGCTTGTTCTCCTATGCTGATACCAGGTTCCGCCCTGCGTCCTTCAGCTCCCTTCAAGCCGCTTGTTCTCCTATGCTGATACCAGGTTCCGCCCTGCGTCCTTCAGCTTCCTTCAAGCTCCCGCTTGTTCTCCTATGCTGATACCAGGTTCCGCCCTGCGTCCTTCAGCTCCCTTCAAGCCGCTTGTTCTCCTATGCTGATACGGAGGTTCCGCCCTGCGTCCTTCAGCCTCCTGGATTCCTGCACTGAAGCGGATGTTTCGTCCCTGCTTCCTTCAGCCTCCTGGATTCCTGCACTGAAGCGGATGTTTCGTCCCTGCTTCCTTCAGTCTCCTGGATTCCTGCTCTGAAGCGGAGGTTTCCCTGTGTATCTCCAGCTTCCTGGTTCCTGGGGCCTACTCTTTCCCTAATCTAGAGAGGCCGTGTCCTGGTTCCTGCGCTGAAACAGAGGATTCCCCAGTCCGCTCAGGACTCTTGCGCTGTGCACTGGTTTACCCGTGCAGCTAGACGGTGTGCTACGCTGGTCTGCTTACCATCTCCTGTGACCAGAACCATGGGCCATGGTCGTCGCACGCGCAGAGGCCAACCCCGCACTCCTAAGCTGAAGCGGGGCTCTCCTGACTACATGTTGCCGAACTATTGCTTGAACAATGTTTATCCTGATGTCTCCTGTCCTGACCCTGGCTTGTACAACGACGACGCTGTCTTCTCCTATCCTGATCCTGCGATATATGACAACGAACTGCGCAATCCGGATCAGCCTGCGTGGTCTCAGGTCGGTGCTTTTACAACCCCACCTCAGCCTCGCGGTCCGACCCAGGTTTGTGGCGAGCACAATCGTGACATTACCGCACTTGAAATTCCCAATTGGTTTAGTGCTTAACCATTTTCTATCCACACTAGGATGTTCTGTTAGTTTTATATCACTTGGGGATAGTGTATTTTTTAGATTTTTTACTCTTCTGTAAATAAATTTTGGGAATTCCGAGAGGTGAGCACCCAGCAGCAAATCATTTGATAAAATAGGCCAATGTTTTCTTATAATTTTCTCAATACGCCCGGTCATTGAATTAAAATTAGTGAGAAAGGGACAGGTGGGTAGACAAATACACAACACAACATACAATAACAATTAATATTTCTCGGCGTATTCTTGCATCTCTCCTTTCGCCGATACTTCTGCCTCTGGGTTTTTGGCTCTTGTGCCGGATGTCCAGTCATGGGGCGTGTTGTTTAACACCCCTCCCTGGCCATCTAACCCCAAAGGTCGCGCCCGTGCACCTAGGGGTTTTTCTCCCCCGCCCTAGCGCCAGGCCCATGTAGACTTCGGAGCAGGCTTCCCCCCTCTGCTCCCCCCCGCTTCCCTTAAACTACTAAATCTTCCTATCTACCAAACTTTGGCTAAACCCAGCAGGTCCCGTTCGCCTCGTTGCCCCTTCTTTCGAGGCTTCGTCTAAGTCCTCCTGAATAGACCCCCTGATATGTCTCTAATTTGTCCCTCCCCATAGTGTCCCCTTTTTGATATTTCTTTATTTTGATCTTCCTAGCTTCGGGCCCTGCGACTGTCTCTCTCCACCTTCTACTCACGTCTCTCTCCTTGTCCCTTTTTCTTCTTTAGCTCACGCTCCTTTATCTACCCCGTCACTTACTTTGTTCTCATCACTCCTGGTCCCCCCCTTTCTACCTTTCCTAGTACGACCTGCTTGTGCCTTCCACATCCCCCTATCCCTCTATCTCCCTCTTATCTACCTCCCCTTTCCTGTTCTATCACTTTCATCTCTCTTTCTTCTTAAGGTGCCCCCATCGGATGACTCCCCCCTCTATCTACATACTTGAACCTTCTACTTCCTTCGTTATCCTAATCCCTGCCCTGCGTTCTATCTATTCTTCGTCCTGCCTACTTACTCCCTCTCTCAGTCTCCTACTTTATCCCACCCTAATCCTGCCTTCCTCCTTCCCTCTATTTTCCTATTAACCTCCTATCATCCCATTCTGATCCTACCTGCATCTGCCTTCGTCTCCGTCACTTCTGTGCTGCCCTCCTCATCTCCCCCCTTTCCTTTAAACTATCTGGGACCCCCCTTTTCCATTCCCCTTATGCCCTTGTCTCTCTCTCCACCTTCCTCCTCTGCAACGCTACTTCCCAAACCTTCTCCTCTCGTCAGTTGCCGTCTTTTGCTTTCCTCCGCATCTTTGTTGTGTTGTGTATTTGTCTACCCCCCTGTCCCTTGGTGTCTGTTCCCTTTCCCGTATCCTTGCAGAGGGGCCCGGAGAGATTCGAGCGGGTGGAAAAGGCAAGAGACCCACGACAAGACAAACTCGGAATGACAAGATGAAGCTACGTCAGAAAGCCCAGCACAGATCTACTAATGAGTAAGGACATAGTGTTAGTATCCCATAATATTAAGGGCCTCAATAGTCCGGCTAAACAGAGAGTCGCATTTAGAGACTACAGACGCAAAGGTGCGGAGGTGCTCTTCTTACAGGAGACCCACTTTTCCCAAAACAACTTTCCCAAGTACTTTGACAAGGACTTTCGGACTCACTTCCTAGCTTCAGCTCGAGTAAAAAAAAGAGGGGTCGCTATCCTACTCCATAACCGTATACCATTCAGGCATGACAAATCATATAGTGACAGAGAGGGGAGATACCTAATAATCACAGGCTCCATCAGGGAATATCCAATAACATTGGCTACAATATACGCCCCGAATGACAATGCGACATCATTTTTTAGTAGTTTCTTTGATAAGCTAAGTAAAGTTGCAAAGGGGAACATTATAGTAGCGGGTGACCTGAATAGAGTCCTCAACCCAAGCCTAGACCGTTGCACGACCACTAACAAACCACACAGACAGGACGTATTAACTTTGACAAAAGGCCTAACAAGTTGTCAGCTTATAGACATATGGAGAGAGCAACACCAAGGAGTACGTGAGTACACTTTCTACTCTCACCCCCACAATACATACAGCCTGATAGATTACTTCCTTGTGTCCAACAGATTGGTCCCTGGGGTCTCTCGTTCAGAGATCCATGATATTTCATGGTCTGACCATGCACCTATAGAGCTGCGGTGCACATTAGTTCCGCTGGACAGACCTAGAGCGAATTGGAAGCTAAACGAGATCCTCTTAAAGATCCCAGATCTCGGACGGGAAGTAGGTGAAAAAATTACAGAATATTTTGAGGAGAATGAGGGGAGCGTGGCGTCACAAGCCACGCTGTGGGAAGCTCATAAGGCAACCCTCAGGGGAATATTGATGAATCTGGCCGCCAAGCGGAAACGGGAAAGAGAGAAAAAAACTAAGGACTTAGAAACACAAATAGCTGAGCTCTCTGCCCTGCATAAAACGAATAAGAGGGAAAAAACGCTTAAACAACTTTTAGACGCCAAAATTAAACTTAATCTTCTCCTCACCTCCCAGGCGGAGAAGGAAATGGCTTGGTCGAAGCGTAAATTTTATGAAAAAGCAAACAAACCTGATACACTCCTTGCCAATAAGCTAAAAAAGAAGCTTCAAAATTACTCTATTCACGCAATTCGGAACCAACAGGGGGACCTTACCTCCATACCTGGGAAAATCGTAGAGGCTTTTAAAACCTACTACGAAGAGCTATATAATGGAGACAAGGTCACTCATAACACTAAAACGGGAGAGTTATTGAACACCTTCCTAAAAGAGGCAAATTTACCAACATTGAGAAGGGACGAGAGAGAGGCGCTGCAGGCGGACTTTACTCTTGAGGAAATACTGGAAGTCATCAAAGCATTAAAACCGGCCAAGGCGCCGGGGCCCGATGGCTTTTCTAATCTATATTATAAGAAATACGCTAAAATTCTAGCCCCACATATGCTAAAACTATTTAACGATATTTTGGAAGGGGCCTCCTTTCCAGCACAGATGCTTCAGGCTTCCATCTCTGTGATCCACAAACCTGGAAAGGACCCGGCAGACTGCAAGAGCTACCGGCCCATTTCACTGATCAATTCCGATATCAAAATCTATTCTAAACTCATAGCAAACAGGGTGGGTAGTGTCCTTCCCAGGTTAATCCATACGGATCAGGTAGGGTTTATCGGAGGCAGACAGGCGGCAGACAACACCAGAAGAATTATTGATCTGATCGATCTGGCCCAAAAGAAAAAAACACATTCCATGGTGCTAAGTCTGGACGCAGAGAAAGCCTTCGATAGAATAGACTGGCCCTATCTAACGGAAACTCTGGGAGCATTTGGCTTTAAGGGTCGTCTACTGCGGGCCATCATGGCGCTGTATGAGGGCCCAACGGCGAGAGTGAGGCACCAGGGCTTTCCCTCTGAGCAATTTCACATAAAAAGTGGAACGAGACAGGGATGCCCGCTGTCGCCGTTGCTGTTTGCCCTTTGTATAGAGCCACTGGCGGCGCACATACGCAACAGCCCAGATATCACAGGCATCTCAGATGGAGAGCTCGAGTATAAGGCCGCTCTGTATGCGGACGATGTTATCCTAACGCTGTCCAAACCGCTCACGTCCCTCCCTAATGTATTTGGAATCCTGAGCAAATTTAACCGCATTTACGGCTTTAAGATCAATCAGTCCAAATCAGAAGCCCTCAATATAAACCTTCCCAAGGAAGTGGAAAAACTGATTGATCTTAACTTCAATTTTAAATGGCAACACTCCGCTATCAAATATTTAGGGGTATATCTTACACGGGACTACAAAACTCTATATAAGGCAAACTTTCCCAGGTTAATAAAGGCGCTGAGAGAGGATCTCAGGGTGTGGGCAAAAGGGGGCATCTCATGGATTGGAAGGATACACTGCGTGAAGATGAATCTCCTCCCAAAGATGTTATATCTTTTCCAGAGCCTACCTGTACCGGTGGTTCACTCTTACATCCTCTCCCTGCAGTCAACTATTATGAATTTTATATGGAATAAGAAAAACCCACGAATTGCTAAGGGTATATTAAAGAGACCCATAGTGAGAGGAGGATTAGTGGTACCTTGTTTGTTTGCTTACCACAAAGCGGCCCAATTGGCTCAAATTCTCCAATGGCACACGGACCCAAGCCTTCGGAGATGGGTAGAGTTGGAGAGAAAGTGCTGTGCACCGATTGACATCCAGAAGCTAATTTGGCTGCCCAAATGTAAGGCACGCCAAATAGGCACACCGCTTCAGGCCATTGACAATTCGCTACGAGTGTGGGAGGCCACTAAATTTAAGTGTAAATTAACTACAAAAGCTTCTCTTATGACGCCAATCATTGGAAACCCAGATTTCGCTCCAGGGCTGAACAGTAAAAATTTGACGTACTGGATACAAGCGGGCATAACCCGTCTGAAGGATCTGGAGGGTAGGATACATATTCAAACATTTGAGCAAATTAAATCCGCAAAGGATATCCCAAACACAGAATTTTTTAGGTATCTCCAGATCAGAGATTTTTACAACCAAACCCCAATTAGACCAGCACGCACCAATTTTGAGCAGCTGTGTTCCAGAGACGTGGACACAAGGGGACTCACATCTAGAATGTACAGGGAAGTGGTCTGTCCGGAGACAAAAAGCGAGACCCGGTTAAGCTACATGCGACAGTGGGAGACTGACCTAGGGGAGACGCTAGAGGACGAGGAATGGGAGCAGATCACACAAGCAGTAGCTAAAAGCTCCATATGTACCACACTGAAGGAGAACGCGTATAAGGTCCTGATGCGGTGGTACTACACCCCAGCTAGATTGGCTAAATTTGTTAAGGGCTACTCTCTGCTCTGCCCAAAACAGTGCGGGGAGGTGGCCGACCTGCGACACATGCTGTGGTCATGCACGAAAGTGGTCCCGATTTGGGAACAGATTAGAGATTGGTTACAGCGGATGCTCGATTGGGAGATCCCCCTGGACCCGTGGTTGTTCCTGCTGGGCAGGCGGATCCAGGGTATGTCAAATGCGACGCACAAATTAATCGCGCATTTTGCAACAGCCACTAGATGCGAGATCGCAGCATTATGGAAGCAACCAGAAATCCCAATTATCCCCAAGATTCGAAATAGGATTTGGCACGTATGCCGGATGGAGCAATTAACGAGTTTGGTTAATGACACCGGCACAAATTTTTTAAAAGTCTGGTCGCCTTGGCTGACTCAGACAGATATCCCCGGGGTGGATGCCACCGCAATCTTGCGTTAATAGGTTCAGGCGCGTTCTCCTTGGGGGGTCAGAGACGGAACGACAAATAGCGACGAACAGTTAGTGGGCAGCCCCCGAAGTAGTAGCCCCCCAAAACAAATCAGCGGAGAAAACATTTTACGCCAGAGACAGAAGCAAGGAGTGCCAACCAGCACGACAGGAAGCCCGTAAAAGACATCAAGTCAGCAGGAACACCCTGGGCCTACCCTCTCCCCCCTCCTTCCTCCCCCCCCCCTCCCCTGTCCGTCGTCTGGTTTGTCTTGTCTGTCCTGTATGTGATGTCCTTGTCCTGTACTGTGGCAGTTACCGTTGCCTGATAAATGATTAAAAAATATTATTGGGGGGAAGTAACACAATGGGATGTGATACAATGTATGTTGATGTGACCCCAATAAAGAAAAATTTGAAGTTGAAAAAAAAAAATTAGTGAGAAAAGAAACGTTGCATTTACCCTCATTTTCCTGGGGGGGGTTTGCTTTTTTTATGTTTTGTTAATAACATGGTTTTTCTATCAAGTTTTCTTATTTTCTCCAGATCTTTATTTAGTTTCTCTAGACGATAGCCCCTCTCTAAAAATCTTAAGGTCAATTTTTCGGCCTGTTCCTCAAAGTCTACTTCCGTACTACAGTTCTTCTTCAACCTATAATATTGGCCACTGGGGATATTTGATATCCATGTTTTTTTGTAGTTGCTTGTGGCAACAAGGAGGTTGTTGCAATCAACCTCCTTGAAGTGCGTTTTTGTTACCACATTCCCCTCTGCTGACGCCATAAGATTGAGATCCAGGAAGTGTACTTCTGTCTCATGCTCTACATGTGTAAAAGTGAGGTTTTTGTTATTGTTATTTATGTACTGTAGGAATTGGCCAATTGAGCACTGGTCGCCGTCCCATATGCACAGGATGTCATCTATGAACCGACGCCACACAATAATATTTGCCTTGAAAGGGTTGTTATTATAAATGTATTCCTCTTCCCATCTTCCCATGTACAGGTTTGCGAAACTGGGGGCAAATCTCGTGCCCATTGCAGTTCCGCAAACCTGTATATAAAATTCATCAAGAAACATAAAATAATTATGTTTCAGGATGTACCTGATAGAATCTACAACAAATTGGCTATTGAGGGGATGTAGGGTGACATCATTCAATAAAAAGGATTGAACGGCATTAAGACCCTCCTCATGTGGGATGTTATTATACAGGGCCTGCACATCGCAGGTGAGCCACCTGTAGGAGTCTTTCCACACAAAACCTTCCATCAGATTCAACACTGATGTTGAATCTCTCAAGTAGGAAGGGAGTTTTGCTACAAAAGGTTGGAGGAAATAGTCCACATATTGGGATAGGTTAGATGTAAGGCTCTCTATTCCCAAAATAATCGGTCTGCCTGGCGGGTTTGTCATACTTTTGTGAGTTTTTGGGAGATGATAAAAAATGGCAATTTTTGGACAGCTACAGTACAAAAAATCATATTCTCTTTTTTCAATTACATTACTTGTGAGGGCTTCATCAAGAAGATTTTTTAGTAAAACCAGAAATTCCCCCGTAGGGTCCCTTTTCAATCTTTTATAGGAGGTGGTGTCGTTTAGGAGTCTGAGGGCTTCCCCCTCATAGTCCTTCCTATCTTGTAACACGACACCGCCCCCCTTGTCAGCTTGCCTGATAATCAAGTTTTTGTTTTTTTTAGGAGTTTTAGAGCCAATGCTTCGTTTTTGTTCAAATTATGTCTAATATCACTACTTTTGACATTATTAGTTAATAAATTAAAATCTTTGTTGACCATGTTAAAAAAATGTCTCTATGTGATGACCTTTGGAGTGTGCAGGGTAAAATTTTGACTTCCCTCTAAAGTGAGTATGTGTGCAGGTTAAATCATCGTTCCTAGTCTCTAGCTGAATTGATTCAGCAGTACTAGTGTCAGTAATCCTTATTGATGGAGTATTTTCTATATCTGATTTAATAAAATGCCTCTTCAGAGTGAGATTCCTAACAAACTTCTGAAGGTCCGTATATAATTGGAAAGCATTAGGGCCACAAGACCGGGAGAAAGTGAGGCCTCTGTCTAAAACCTTTTTCTGGTCATCCGTCAAGATGACAGTAGACAGATTAAAGGTCCCTTTAGGAGATGTAGTTTTTAAGACATCTCGCAATGTCTTTTCTTGAGATCTGGCCCCCCCTCTTGTTCCTCTCCTGACAGGACCCTTTTCCTCCTTTCTTTTATCTCCGGAAGATATAGACATTTGGTCCCTGTATTAAAGTTCTTATATGATCCATTTATACTACCTCAAAAAGCTTTTAACTCAATTTTATTTTTATATGAATTTTTAATTTTTGTCTCTTTGTCTTTTCAGCCAATTTAATGAATTTAGGCTGCTTGTATTCATCTTGCTGCTCTTTAGTGCTAATCGGCTTTGATCACTTTTCATCTTCTTTACTCACTTTATTTGTGATATATATTGCATTTTAGGATAGCCATCCTAGTCTGCCCAGCCACTGATGCACTCGTGCACTATGGTTTTTTATTATGTGTAACACTGTTTCCTTTTGTTTTAGTTTCATCAATCGCGTGTGGTTAGACATGTCATTGTTGATAAAGTTTATTTTAGTATATGTTCTGTTGCCATTGACAACCAGTGACGCGCGAAACCGGGACTTTTAACCCGAGTCTACTACTTCCCCATTGGCTATGAGAGTAGATAGCTTAGCCAATGAGGTACGATCGTGTAGTATTTAGAATTCATCCGAAACCACTTTATTTTATTCCCTGATGAAGAAACCCACGGGTTTCGAAACGCGTTGGATGACTGGTCAAGAGCTCTACCTCTAACTATCACCCCACCACGCGAGCTGATCGAGTTTGAACGGCGCCATAACCAGCGATCTCCCCCGCGGTGACGTCATCGACCCAGAAGTGCTTCGCACGGAGGGGAGTGAGAGAATCCAGCCGGCGTGGAGCTTCGCTCTGGCAAAGCACTGTATGGGACAGTAGCTGACGTTTGACTCGTGCTCTGGGGAGAAAGAACTCGTAGAGGCTTCCTACTTACCTTCCTACCAACAGGATCCTGCATCCGAGATATCAGCGCCACAACCCTTGTGAGGACACTCGTTCCGGTTTCCTGAGGCGTTGGGTAACATTATCCCAAAACTGCTTATGATTAATCACTTTGATGTACGCACATTACTCACCCTACCTTATTGTTTATGTCAATATATTGTTTAATGCACTATGAGCGTTGTGCGCTGTGTCTTTTCTGTTATTAACTCTCTGGGCGTGTATGTGTATACCGGTATTACCTCTCTGGACGTGTATGTGTATGCCGGTATTACCTCTCTGGGGGTGTATGTGTATGCCGGTATTACCTCTCTGGGCGTGTATGTGTATACTGGTATTACCTCTCTGGGCGTGTATGTGTATACCTGTATTACCTTTCTTGGCGTGTATGTGTATAACGGTTTTACCTCTCTGGGCGTGTATGTGTATACCGGTATTACATCTCTGGACGTGTATGTGTATACCGGTATTACATCTCTGGGCGTGTATGTGCATACTGGTATACCTCTCTGAACATGTATGTGTATAACCGGTATTACCTTTCTGGGCGTGTATGTGTATTCCGGTATTGTGCGCTGTGTCTTTTCTGTTTTTATCTGTTAGCTTAGGGGGTCCCTGACCCCCCCTCCATCGTAGCTGCAGACGCTCTGTTCAAGGTCACGTAATTTTATTTAATCACTAATTATCACGTCACTCAATTAGTAGTTGCGCACTTTATTTTCTTCCCAGAGAGTTAATACCTGTATACACACACGCCCAGGGAGATAATACGATATACACATACACGCCCAGATAGGTAATACCGGAATACACATACACGCCCAGAAAGGTAATACCGGTTATACACATACATGTTCAGAGAGGTATACCAGTATGCACATACACGCCCAGAGATGTAATACCGGTATACACATACACACCCAGAGAGGTAATACCGATATACACATACACGCCCAGAGAAGTATACCAGTATACACATACACGAGAGATGTAATACCGGTATACACATACACGCCCATGGAGGTAATACCGGTATACAAATACATGCCCAGAGCGGTAATACCGGTATACACATACACACCCAGAGAGGTAATACCAGTATACACATACACGCCCAGAGAGGTAATACCGGTATACACATACACGTCCAGAGTGGTAATACCGGCATACACAGACACGCCAAAAGAAGTAATACCGGTATACACATATACGCCCAGAGAGGTAATACCGGTATACACGTACACGCCCAGAGAGTTAATACCTGTATACACATACATGTCCCGAGAGGTAATACCAGCATACACAGACACGCCAAGAGAAGTAATACTGGTATACATGTACACGCCCAGAGAGGTAATACCGGTATACACATACACGCCCAGAGAGGTAATACCGGTATACACGTACACGCCTAGAGAGGTAACACCGGTATACACATACACGCCCAGAGAGGTAATACCGGTATACACGTACACGCCTAGAGAGGTAACACCGGTATACACATACATGTCCAGAGAGATAATACCGGTATACACATATACGCCTAGAGAGGTAATACAGGCATACCCTGGTATAAGGACACTCACTTTAAGTACACTCACGAGTAAGGACATATCGCCCAATAGGCAAACGGCAGCTCGCGCATTCACCTGTCAGCACGTCCTGAACAACGTTCTGAACAGCAATACCAGCTCCCTTACCTGTACCGAAGCTGTGCGCAAATGGAGAGACTATAGAGCCTGTTACAAATGCGTTATTTACATCAGTTATGCACGTATATGACGATTGCCATACAGTACATGCATCGATAAGTGGGGAAAAAGCAGTGCTTCACTTTAAGTACATTTTCGCTTTACATACGTGCTCCGCTCCCATTGCGTACGTTAATGCGGGGTATGCCTGTACCGTACACCTATACATGTCCAGAGAGGTAATACTGGTATACACATACACGCCCAGAGAGGAAATATCGGTATACACATACACCCAGAGAGGTAATACCGGTATACACATATACACCCAGAGAGGTAATACCGGTATACACATACACACCCAGAGAGGTAATACCGGTATACACATACACGCCCATAGAGGTAATACCCGTATACACATACATGTCCAGAGAGGAAATATCGGTATACACGTACACGCCCAGAGAAGTAATACTGGTATACACATACATGCCCAGAGAGGAAATATCGGTATACACGTACACGCCCAGAGAGGTAATACTGGTATACACATACACGCCCAGAGAGGTAATACCGGTATACACATACACGCCCAGAGAGGTAATACTGGTATACACATACACGCCCAGAGAAGTAATACTGGTATACACATACACGCCCAGAGAGGTAATACTGGTATACACATACACGCCCAGAGAGGTAATACTGGTATACACATACACGCCCAGAGAAGTAATACTGGTATACACATACACGCCCAGAGAAGTAACACTGGTATTCACTATGGTTAATTCATTAAGAGTTTGGGAGGCCACAAAATTTAGCTGCCACTTGACTACCACAGGCTCACTGATGACCCCAATTGCCGGCAATCCAGACTCCGCTCCAGGGCTGAATAGCAAGAACCTCTTCAATTGGATTCAAGCGGGGATAACCCTTCTTAAGGATCTGCAGGGTAGAAATTACATACAAAGTTTGAGCAAATTAAATCCTCTAAAGCTATCCCAAATAAAGAATTCTATCGATACCTCCAGATCAGAGATTTTTATAACAAAACCCCAATCAGACCGGCACGAACAAATTTTGAGCAGCTGTGTGCTAGAGCTACGGACACAAGGGGACTCACATCTAGGATGTAAAGAGAAGTGATCTGTCCAGTGACGCACAACGAGACCAGACTGTGTTACATTAGACACTGGGAATCAGAGTTAGGCCGAGTCCATAGAAGGACAGGCCATGCTGAGCTGTGCGGACGCTCCGCGCTGAGCCCCTGCATCCTCAATGAGGATGCCTTTAGAGGGGGCTCACGCGAGCGTCCGCAGGCGTGCTGAGGCGCTGGAGTTTTCAGCCGAGCGCCAAGCTGTTTTTCAGCGTGCTGTCGGCTGAAAACATGCAATCAGCGTGGAGCTGCATCAACGTCACGTGCCGACGTCGACGTCAGTGCGTCGCGGGCGATTGGCCCAGCGACGTCACTGCCCCGCCTCCCTCAGTCTCCCCCCGCCTCCGATCGCGCCTGCTTGAAATCGCATCGGGCATGAAATCGCGCAGATTTCAGCAAGTGAGCCTCAGCGTCAGCGCAGCTCGGAACTCCTCAGCCCTCTATGGCCCGGGCCTTAGGAGAGACTTTAGAGGACGACACGACATGAGAATTATTGTTTGTTAGAGGTTTACTGTACCTTGCCTTGAATGTAGATCAGGCTATCTTTGAAAGGCCCTAACAACATATCTACATTACCGTGTGGACACTATTTTATGTCAATTGTTATAGCATACATGTATCATCTATTTTATACATGTATATCTTATCACTTTTATTGAATGTTTTTAATTACTATCACATATTAAATAATTATTCTTCATGTATAATTTGCACATCTTTTATTATCATATAGTATGTGTTTTATAACTATCACTTTATGTATTTGTCATGTAATTGTTATTTTTTTCTCAACCTCATGTTTTTTCCATGTTTTCCCCCCCACCCAGCCCCAAGAAGTTAATTATCTAATTATTACCCATGTGCCTTGAATCATTTAATCACGTATTTAGCTATATATGTGGTTCTCCAACAGTTTAGTGTTAACCCCTGAGGAAGTCGCATGAAGCGACGAAACGCGTAGGGAAAGAGAAAATATTAGACTTTAATACATCAGAAGTATATTCGTCATTACTTTGGCGCCATTCCATTCCTGTATTGGAGCAGTGCAGGGTGTGCTTATTGAACTGTGCCTGGATCCTGTGCTACTACCCGGTGACCAGCTATCGCGAGACTTGAATACCAGGAAGAGATTGAGTGCGCGCGCACGTTCCTCGCGTCTGCAACGGAAGCTTACCAGACCACCTGCACTTGGATCGGCACACAGATGGAATAACGGGTGATGCACCAAGATCATTTTAACCACTGATTATGACCTTTTTATCTATTGTAAGTGTCTGTAATCTAGCAGCATTTATCAATAAATTATCTATTTACAGTATTATACTATGGGAGCAGCGCCGTCTTCTTTTTGTTTCATATATATATATATATATATATATATATATATATATATATATATCAAAACAAAACAGAAATGGTAAAGGAGCGCCTAATGCAACAACCTGCCTGACTGTGAATAAGTAGCCAACTGCGTTGATACAACCTATGGGGTGGCTAAGGTGAAATAATATAATTAAAAAACCCTATGTAATTCTAAGATAAAATGTGTAATAACTTTAATACAAAGTGTACATAACAAAATTGTTAAAAATGCTTCTGGAAAAAAAATGTGTGTTGTAATACAAAAAATATCTTGAATGAAATATAAAATATAAAAAATATGAAAAAATGAAAATAAAAACTTTTTTCCAAAAAACTTTTAAAACCTTAAAAGTCACAGAGTCCTGTTCCAAATGAATGCATCCAGGTAAGGCAGCCCGTTTATAAGGGATCACAACTCCCTAGGAGTACCTATGAAAGAAAAAAGAAAAGAAAACAGGCGCACACCTAGTGCATTAAAGTTTACCAATAATTTTATGGAACAATTAAAACCAGACAAATGCCCACTCACAAGTAAAGCGATATTTGAAAGCAGTTATGAGATTGGCCCTCATAAGCCAGTGGTGCCGTTCGAGCCTGTAATGGTGTCCTCTCGTGCGCGGTCTCCTTCTACCGGAAGTGACGCTCACCCGGTCTGGTGTCCCGCACAAAACGGAAGTCCCTCCAGGAAACCGATGCCTCTCCTGACTGCCTCTAGCTGCTGCACCACCAATCAAGCCAAACGATGTGTCCACTGAACTGCTTTACCGAGCCTCCCACAAGCTACGTTCCTCTCAGTCTGCTCTCAGTGGGACAAATGTCTGCTCTGCTCTAGCCACGCCCTACGCGTTTCAGGGCGTACCCATTGGTTGTATCCCCACAGTATTTATAGTAAGGTTCATTTGCAAACATAATTAAAAACAATTAATCAATTACAACATTAATAAAACACTTTAAACTAGTCCATTGGTACAATTACTAATACTACACTGATCACAAAGGACACATTCTAAGGACCACACTGTACTATTGGAGAATTTCATAGCTCATAAGATGTTGACAAATATATATGGGTAGAAAAAAAGAATATTGTACTGAAACTACCTATTTGTGCAATAGAGATAATTGATAATTGTATTAAATCAACAAGTAGTGCCATATAAATGTGTGGCTACTAATTGAATTAGCAAGTACTTACTAGTTGGATAGAATTAACCATACTTCATGACAATAGATGACAATTAGTTGTGATTCTATTCACAAAACATGATTGGCAATTTGGAACAAGAGTTAATTGAGAGATCCCAAGAATTGGAGAATACTATCAAAACTGAATACCATCAATTAACCCCTTTATAATATGTTAAGCAAACAATGTGCTACATAAATTAAACAAATCAGGTCTTAGGGCATGGTATAATACCTGTTGAATGATCCATCTATGATTGATAGCAATTGGAGTCAGAGGTGGAGCAAAGAAGATGGTTTCAGCAAGAACAGAAGAATGCTCAAAAAGGCTAGCAATGAAGTGATGAAGTGACTATGTATAAATGGGTGTCTGATATATTGTATGATATATGTGATATTAAATGATAATGTGTTTGTGATGTATTAATAAAGTGAAATGGAAAAATACATTGAAAAAATAAATAAATAATAATGTGAAGAAAAGATGTTAAAGTGATTGGATAATGTGTATGTGTAGGTGATTGTCCAAATATTTGAAATAAATGTGATAAACGTGATAAAGATGATTATGCAAATGATAGAGTAAGGAATTGGAGAAGGAAGGGTGATTCTTTCCAACACCGTAGGTATGGTAGATCAAACTCAGGTTATAGACAGGAGAATAGAGATTCCAAAATAAATAAGAAACCTACATCCAATGAGAAAGAAAAAAATGAAATCATCACTTTAATTAAAGAAGCTAGCATGGATAGGAAGGATAAGGTCACTCCTACAGCTTCCACTGCAAGTTGTTCCACCTCCAATCGGTACTCTGTTTTGGGGGACGGTTGTGAGGATAATGGGGATTCCCATGAACAAATTGCAGTGGAACATAGGGAAGGAGCTAGATCAAAAACTACCAGTAAGGTTTCTAATTTAATAAATCATGTTTCACCTGACAAATCACATCAATCCACTTCTTCTTTTTTAGAACAGAGAGAAAAAGAAAAGAGATATCCACTTTGGGAGAAACAGAATTCACAATTACCCCGAAGAAAAAGAGATTCAGGGGAGTCAGAGGAGGAGCGAAGAAGCAAGGACAGAAGAAAATAAAGATGTTGGCAGCTACACCACATAAACACGGTATTTACAACCTTTCCTCACACATACTCACTCCACATCATTTATCACTTCTTTCTAAAGGACTTTCATATGCTCCAAATAGTACACCCAATAGGTTTGACCTGTTCGTGGATCTGAATAGATACATCCGCAAGTTAACATTGATGCGACATTTCACCCTGAAAGGAGATGACCATTCGGAATTGCAATTTAATACACAAGAAAAAGAATGTATAAATGCCCTGACATCATTCTTAGTAGAATCAGACCAAATAAACAACTCACAATATGGTAATGTTACTGGAAAACTAATGGGTCCATCCATAAAAAGATCTGCACTTGATAACCAGGATCTAGCCAATAACTCATTATTGGACATCACTATACATGAGGAAGGTTCAAATATATGTTTAGACTCCTATCTAAGCCCAATTGATTTAGATCAGGGTACTTCACTGAAATGTAAATCGTCACCATTTGTCCCTAAATCAACATACTTCCCTTATCAATCAAAGGGCAATTTCATTGAAACATTCTATACAGTAGTCCTGAGGGACTTAGAACAGTTGTGTCTTGATAATGTGGAACTGAAATACAACAACCTTACAAAAGAAGAAAATTTGGCATTGCAAAACATAAAAAGTAATGGTGATTTAATTGTTCGCCAAGCTGACAAGGGGGGGGCGATTGTCCTGCAGGATAGGGCAGACTACCTCTGTGAGGCCCATCGCCTCCTCCTTGATACAACATCGTATCAGACTCTTATTGAGGACCCTTTAGAGGGTTATCAGGTGGAGTTCCGATATCTTCTCCGGGGCGCATTCACTGAAGGGATTATTTCAAAATTGGAACACAAATTTTTATACATTAAACACCCTAGAACCCCTATTTTCTATCACATTCCTAAATTGCACAAAGATATAGTTAAACCACCTGGGAGGCCTATTGTGTCAGGGATTGGCTCGATGACATCCAACGTGTCCCAATATGTGGATTATTATTTACAACCCCATGTCATCAAATTGCGTTCTTACATACGGGACACGTTGCATGTCATTGACTCCATCTCTGACATCAAGTGGAAGGATACCTATCACTGGGCTACATGTGATGTATCCTCACTTTACACCTGTATTGAGCACTTAAAAGGTATCGAGGCAATTAGTCACTTTTTAGAGTTAGATCCCGAGTTGCACTCTTCACACAGGTTTTTCCTATTAGCATGCATTAAATTTATGTTGAATCACAATTATTTTCTATTTGGAAACACGTATTATTTGCAAATCTGTGGAACGGCCATGGGGGCCAAATTTGCTCCCAGCTATGCTAACCTCTACATGGGACTGTGGGAGAGTACCCATTTTTGGGGGAACGCTGCGCTGGGGGCGGGTTTGGTTTACTATGGCCGCTACATAGATGATATCCTTATCATTTGGGATGGTGAGAGGGGGTCCCTGGAGGAGATTTTGGAAGCCTTTAATGATAACAATATGGGGTTAAAATTCACATATATTACACACCCAGATACCATAGTATTTTTGGATTTAGAGTTATTTGTGGGTCCTCAAGATGTCATTCATACTAAAACACACTTTAAAACAGTGGCTGCGAACAGCTACCTACAATATGGTAGCAATCATTATAAAAAATGGTTAGACAATGTGCCAAAAAGTCAGTTCTACAGATTAAGACGCAACTGTTCAATGGACATAGACTTTTATACCCAGGGTACAGATCTTTCAATGAAGTTCAAGGAAAAAGGCTATGATATGGCAGTTGTTAACAAATCATTTTCAGATGCCAGTTTACTGGATCGCGCGTCCTTATTGGAGAAATCCAAAAGTAAAACAATATCAAAAAATAAGGTTAACTCTACAGGTTCTGTACCTCAGTTTATTACACAGTTCAATCAGTCTGCCAAACAAATTAAGAAAGTAATAAATGACCATTGGAACATCTTGGTCAGCGATCCAGAGATTGGTCACCTGTTGCCAACACATGCTCCTGTGATCTTCAGGAAAGCAAGGAGTATAAAAACATTAATTGCTCCGAGCAAATTAAAAACATCTAAGCTAGTCAACAATTCTAGAGTGGATGGATCTGTTCCCATTAGGGTTAAGGGAAACTTTGGATGCGGGAGAAGTAGATGCTTAACGTGCAAACATTTGATAAAAACCAATAAATTTAAATCTTATTCCAATGGAACATCACATGATATAGCAGAATATATCAACTGCCTTAGTGACTATGTCATCTATCTAATATCATGTGAGTGCGGTCTACAATATGTAGGCCGCACATCAAGGGCCCTAAGCACGAGGTTTTTAGAGCATCGAAGAAATATAATCAATGGGTGTCAAACACACAATCTCTCCCGCCACTACTGTAATGAACATTCGAAAGATCCTAGGTCCTTACGAGTTATGGGGATCGAGTTCATTCCCCCTACATTTATGGGTGGTGATCGTTTCAAAAGATTGTGTATGAGGGAGACCTATTGGATGTATATTCTAGATACTTTGCACCCAAGGGGACATAATGATCACATAGACATTAGCACCATAGTGTGATCACTCCAGGTGGGTGATCCTTCGGAGGTCTGGTTTGAGTGCTTCGGCACTCCCTCTGAACTATGGTGACATGTCAACTCTTTAAAATATTCATCCTTCACAGAATTTTTTGAGGCATTTATTGCATTGCATTCCATTATGGCTATATACATTCCCAATAATGCATTGTACTGCGGATGTGTCTGTTTGAGTCCAGAACAGGTCTCAACATATATATTTTTTTTTTACTTTAATACTTTAATAATTTACCCTATTTTTCACTTTTTTATACATTTCACACGTCATCACCAATAGAGGTTATACATTCATTCATATCATTAACTTCACATTTATTTCAAATATTTGGACAATCACCTACACATACACATTATCCAATCACTTTAACATCTTTTCTTCACATTATTATTTATTTATTTTTTCAATGTATTTTTCCATTTCACTTTATTAATACATCACAAACACATTATCATTTAATATCACATATATCATACAATATATCAGACACCCATTTATACATAGTCACTTCATCACTTCATTGCTAGCCTTTCTGAGCATTCTTCTGTTCTTGCTGAAACCATCTTCTTTGCTCCACCTCTGACTCCAATTGTTATCAATCATAGATGGATCATTCAACAGGTATTATACCATGCCCTAAGACCTGATTTGTTTAATTTATGTAGCACATTGTTTGCTTAACATATTATAAAGGGGTTAATTGATGGTATTCAGTTTTGATAGTATTCTCCAATTCTTGGGATCTCTCAATTAACTCTTGTTCCAAATTGCCAATCATGTTTTGTGAATAGAATCACAACTAATTGTCATCTATTGTCATGAAGTATGGTTAATTCTATCCAACTAGTAAGTACTTGCTAATTCAATTAGTAGCCACACATTTATATGGCACTACTTGTTGATTTAATACAATTATCAATTATCTCTATTGCACAAATAGGTAGTTTCAGTACAATATTCTTTTTTTCTACCCATATATATTTGTCAACATCTTATGAGCTATGAAATTCTCCAATAGTACAGTGTGGTCCTTAGAACTTGTCCTTTGTGATCAGTGTAGTATTAGTAATTGTACCAATGGACTAGTTTAAAGTGTTTTATTAATGTTGTAATTGATTAATTGTTTTTAATTATGTTTGCAAATGAACCTTACTATAAATACTGTGGGGATACAACCAATGGGTACCCCCTGAAGAAGTCATCATCGATGACGAAACGCGTAGGGCGTGGCTAGAGCAGAGCAGACATTTGTCCCACTGAGAGCAGACTGAGAGGAACGCAGCTTGTGGGAGGCTCGGTAAAGCAGTTCAGTGGACACATCGTTTGGCTTGATTGGTGGTGCAGCAGCTAGAGGCAGTCAGGAGAGGCATCGGTTTCCTGGAGGGACTTCCGTTTTGTGCGGGACACCAGACCGGGTGAGCGTCACTTCCGGTAGAAGGAGACCGCGCACGAGAGGACACCATTACAGGCTCGAACGGCACCACTGGCTTATGAGGGCCAATCTCATAACTGCTTTCAAATAACGCTTTACTTGTGAGTGGGCATTTGTCTGGTTTTAATTGTTCCATAAAATTATTGGTAAACTTTAATGCACTAGGTGTGCGCCTGTTTTCTTTTCTTTTTTCTTTCATATATATATATATATATATGAACAACAAGAAAAGAAAGCGCCCGATCCTAGTGCAGCATGAAAAAATACAATTTAATAAAAATGAATATGAATAAAACCAACAAATGCGAACTCACAAACACAGGATAAATAAATGCATATAATGAGTATACTCATTCGCCAACCGCCCACGTTGTGCCTTGGATGGCGCGCCCTCTCTCTGTCTGGGTTTTCTCAGCTCTGCTGAACCGACATCCAGCAGGGGATACAGGAAAAAGCTCACCACAATGTGACCCGGAAGTCCTCCACAATGTTAGTGTATCCGGATATGAGGTCTGCAGTCCGTGACCCCGCGATGCAGGGGCTGATCAGAGAAGTCTCTCTGCACTCCCAAAGGCAGTCCGTAATGAGGTGGGCAGTGAGGATAGAGTCAAAATGTATATCACGGTGTGACAGCAGCTAAAAAACGCTCTTCTCTACGCGTTTCTTCACATAAAGTGATTTCATCAGGAGATGAAATCACTTTATGTGAAGAAACGCGTAGAGAAGAGCGTTTTTTAGCTGCTGTCACACCGTGATATACATTTTGACTCTATCCTCACTGCCCACCTCATTACGGACTGCCTTTGGGAGTGCAGAGAGACTTCTCTGATCAGCCCCTGCATCGCGGGGTCACGGACTGCAGACCTCATATCCGGATACACTAACATTGTGGAGGACTTCCGGGTCACATTGTGGTGAGCTTTTTCCTGTATCCCCTGCTGGATGTCGGTTCAGCAGAGCTGAGAAAACCCAGACAGAGAGAGGGCGCGCCATCCAAGGCACAACGTGGGCGGTTGGCGAATGAGTATACTCATTATATGCATTTATTTATCCTGTGTTTGTGAGTTCGCATTTGTTGGTTTTATTCATATTCATTTTTATTAAATTGTATTTTTTCATGCTGCACTAGGATCGGGCGCTTTCTTTTCTTGTTGTTCATATATATATATATATATATGAAAGAAAAAAGAAAAGAAAACAGGCGCACACCTAGTGCATTAAAGTTTACCAATAATTTTATGGAACAATTAAAACCAGACAAATGCCCACTCACAAGTAAAGCGTTATTTGAAAGCAGTTATGAGATTGGCCCTCATAAGCCAGTGGTGCCGTTCGAGCCTGTAATGGTGTCCTCTCGTGCGCGGTCTCCTTCTACCGGAAGTGACGCTCACCCGGTCTGGTGTCCCGCACAAAACGGAAGTCAGCCCCTGCATCGCGGGGTCACGGACTGCAGACCTCATATCCGGATACACTAACATTGTGGAGGACTTCCGGGTCACATTGTGGTGAGCTTTTTCCTGTATCCCCTGCTGGATGTCGGTTCAGCAGAGCTGAGAAAACCCAGACAGAGAGAGGGCGCGCCATCCAAGGCATAACGTGGGCGGTTGGCGAATGAGTATACTCATTATATGTGTAACGGGTATTCCACCCCACCCAATCTCATATGTAGTGTGGGTGAGTAGAACATGTATTGTTACCGGTGTGGTGCGTATACCTGCAGGCTCACAGGAGGTCTGAGCCTCCGCTAATGAGAGCCTGGGGTGAATCCTCTGGAACGAATCTTCTTTTACAGCGCCTCCACCTATGTAGGATTCTATGGACGTGTAGAATGACCCTACATAGGAACCCAATTAGAAACCACACACACAGTCAGTGATTATATAATAACTAAGGAATTTACTTCGAACATAGAACATATCATCGCCTTTACATATCCTCATAACCTGTGTCCCTCTCACGAGGAGACACTACCCGTGACGTCTCGCAGGACGTTTCCCCAACACTAGGTGATCCCACCCAGTGTCCAGTGAAACCCCCACACCCAAGGTCCCGTACTCCTACGGAGATAGTCAATGGGTGACTGCGCAGTCACTAAAACCTCTAGGCCTGTTGGTGCACATAAAATACTTGAGATACCTTCCGAGCACTCCGATGCTCGGGACCGCAACTTTCTTCTCAAAGGGTCAGACGTCCGTCTGATCCTTTCCAGGTACTCTGCCGGTGGACCCCAACGAGGGTCCCACCGCTCCACGGGAACTGCAACCGATCACGGCAACACCAACCGCATGGGAACAGCAACCGCCGCTATCCCTTCCTATCACTAACTACTCCTAGAGTGACAGCAACCCTAACCTAGGGCCTGTCCCTGAGGAACCGCAACCTGGGATGGCTTGGGGAAAACTCCTAGGGCCTGTGGAACATTAACCTGCCCCCCTTCCCCTAGCTACCCAGTCTCAACTGTAACTGCTAATCCTAACAGCCTAACGCACCTGCAGCCAACACTCAGCTCACACTGTCAGCCTGCAGGGATCCACACACACTTCACACACACTGCACGCACTGCGCCCAGCACATGCAGTGACACACACACAGACAGCTGCAATCACACACAGCCACCTGGATCCCGTAGCAATCCACTACTAGCACACTGTGCCTATTTGCCAGTGCCCACAGCCCTCTCCGCTGTGGCACTGCCAAACCTGCACCTTACACACACTAAGGGCGACCTTCCTATCTAGGGCCGTCCCTTATCAGTTACCCACTAACCTGGTGGGGAGTTGGGGCCTACCTGGAGGGTGAGGGTACCTATCAGGATGCAGGAGCTGCACTCACTCCCTGCATCCTTCCTTCCCCTTCAGCTCCGCTGCTCCAACTGACTAACTCATGCAAAGCCCGGGAAATGTATCTCTTTTCCCGGGCTGAGCTTCCTCCAGCCCTATTGGCCACTATCAGGCACCTGGTGCCTGTCTCCCTATGCCTCCTGGGAATTGTAGTTCCCAGGGGGCTGCTATAGCGTTGGGGCCGCGTGCGCTCCTCCCCTCTGCCTACACTAACTCCTAATGGCCGCCGCAACCCTTCCTGAGCTGTCCCTACTCTCGCGCGACTCTCCTGCGCTTTCCCTGCCCTCACGCAACTGCTCCCTGGCGCTAGGGTTCTCCCTGCGCATGCGCGAGCTAACTGGACCTCTCCTGCCCTCGCGCGATCACTGCGCATGCGCGAGTCTCTCCGTAATGGCGGCGCCCTATCCGCCCGGCTCCGGGAGCGCCGGGAGCCCTGAGATGCGCGTGCGGCCTTGGCAACCGGCCGCACGCGTCCCCGGCAACCCCCGAGCCGGGACCTGACCGCCCTCTCCCCTGACACTGCCGAACGGAGCCGCCATTGGACGCGGCGGCCCCCGCGATCGGCAGTCAGGTGAGGGGGGTGCGGTAGCGCTGGGGAGACCTGGCTACACTCTCCCCCTGGTGAAACACCCAACGCCCTCGCTTGGGGAACGACATAGTATGGTACAATTTCACATACTGAATATTTTCGTGGCATACCCCGTACACATAACATATCAATTTTGCACATCAGGTTACATGATACATCACCCCCAGTAACCGAGACTGGCTGAGACCATTTGTGGGGTGCCCCTTCCAGATCAGATGGGGGTACCTCACTTTTGCGTCCGTGAGCCTCCCCCAGAAAAATTTCTTGGAGAGCACACTCTAAGGCGACAGTTTCTGGCTCTTCGCTACTTCCTCCCCCTGGTGGAAGGAGTAGCCCAGTGTCTCTGAAGCAGACCTTTACCCGGTCATCCGCGGCAGGGATGCGGTAGACCAGGAGGCCAGGACCTTTCCCGCGGTCCACCACCTGGCGAATGGCACGCTCCTTTTTGGGCGTAAAGGAGGCCAGTCTCCCTGGATCGTCCTTTACACAGTCCTTGTCCCTACGGACTTGCGAGGCTTCCACTGAGAAGCGAGCACTGGGAAATGTCTCGGTTTCACCTGGCAGGGGGGAAAAAGTAGACACCTTACCCCTGCGGTGATTCTGGGTGGCCAACAGGTCCTCGGGGACGCTGTCAGTTCCCACCTTGGTGGTATCGGGACCTGCCCCCGGCACTTCTGGGGCAGTCCACTTACGCGCTGAAAACTCGGGAGCGTTGGATCCCAGTCCTGGGACCACTTGTGTCGGAGCACACGGGCTCATACTCCGCTCAGGAACCGTAGCTTTGGCCTTCTTCACGGCCACCTCCATCGGAGTCTGTGAGGAACAAGGGGGTTCCTTACCACTCGGCTGGCTGACGATGGGCTTCCCTTCTTCCGGAAGGATCGGCGGTAGACACTGGTCCACTCTCTCCTCTGGACAGCTACCTTCTAGTGAGGACACCTCCGCCAGGACGCGATGCAGAGGGGAACCCTTCACCCGGGCGACCAGACTTAAGGAGCCATTGTGCTCCGCGGTCACCTGGAGGCTCACCCCCGACACCCCTGGGGCAGTCGACTCACCCTTGTCGGCGTTAGGTACTGGTCCAACGCCTAGGACCGATGGTACCTCTGTAGTAGGTCTGACTGACCATCGTAGGGCACACGGGCCCACAGCAGACTCTGTATCCTCTGCATCACCGCTGGGGTGGTTCGCCGGTAGGCGCATCGCCACCGATGGGACTTCCACCTTTTCCCCGGAAGATCTCATGACAGTATCCTCCGCAAGGTAGTCACCAGATTCTCCTGAAATGCAGCCAGTGGTTGTGGGTACAAAGCTGGCGTGCTCCGGTACCTCCACTGCAGCCGCACTCTTCTCTGCCAAGGGTTCACTTAGCTCCTTAGCTGGCTCTGTAGGCTGGGGTACAATAGGCATCAAGAAAATTGCACCGCAGCAATCACATTTAGGTTCCCACGCCAGTGCTCCCCTAGAACAGTCACAGGTGGGGCTAAAGCACTGTGTACACGGCTCCCCATCTACCTCGGTGATCCTGAAGTCTAGTGGCACTTGTGACATGACGGCTCCCTCCTCATAGGCTTCTTGCAAGCAGGGGCACAGGAGCATAAGGAGATCTATTCCTGGCGCTCGCCAGGGCACATACACATTAGGGTGTATCCCCTGACAGTCTATCTCATCCTCATCATAGAACAGAGAGTCTATCTCATCCTCATCCTTAGAGATCAGAGTGTCTATCACAGCGTCCACGTATGGTTGAAGATAACCGTGCTGGCTCCCCCTGGTGGAATCTAAAGAAAGGGCACTTTTTACAAGGGATTGGTTTTTGCTCTGCACTGAGTCACTCACAGCACAGGGGAGGGGCTCTGATTTTCGCGCCAAACCCGGACAGAATGTTGCGACATCTTTCTGTGCAGGCTTGCAGTCAGCAGCACGTGCGCTCTCCTGATTTGGCGGGAGACGCCATTTTGCTGGGTCGGCATAGACTAGGGGGTACCCTTCTGAGGGGCCCCCGGGCATGAACAGTGCGGACGGTGCCTCTGCCCGGCATATATCCTCAGTGTGAGTTACAACAAAAAGTATGGTTTTCCATGTGGACGTGGGATCTTGTTCCTCCTCTAGGACACATGCCCACGGCCACCCAGGAATTTTACACATACCCTCCCGGACCTTCATTGCGGGTATACTAGCGGGTATGCCCCCTACCGCCACTACCTGGCCAGGCTCCATATACTGCCTCAACGCCCAGGCAAGGACCTCGTCTCCGGACTTTACAAACATAGCGACAAAAATAGGAACGGGACAATTTAGAAAAAATGGACAGGGCACCCCAGGTGTATCTCAGCAGCGCCTCCAAATGTAACGGGTATTCCACCCCACCCAATCTCATATGTAGTGTGGGTGAGTAGAACATGTATTGTTACCGGTGTGGTGCGTATACCTGCAGGCTCACAGGAGGTCTGAGCCTCCGCTAATGAGAGCCTGGGGTGAATCCTCTGGAACGAATCTTCTTTTACAGCGCCTCCACCTATGTAGGATTCTATGGACGTGTAGAATGACCCTACATAGGAACCCAATTAGAAACCACACACACAGTCAGTGATTATATAATAACTAAGGAATTTACTTCGAACATAGAACATATCATCGCCTTTACATATCCTCATAACCTGTGTCCCTCTCACGAGGAGACACTACCCGTGACGTCTCGCAGGACGTTTCCCCAACACTAGGTGATCCCACCCAGTGTCCAGTGAAACCCCCACACCCAAGGTCCCGTACTCCTACGGAGATAGTCAATGGGTGACTGCGCAGTCACTAAAACCTCTAGGCCTGTTGGTGCACATAAAATACTTGAGATACCTTCCGAGCACTCCGATGCTCGGGACCGCAACTTTCTTCTCAAAGGGTCAGACGTCCGTCTGATCCTTTCCAGGTACTCTGCCGGTGGACCCCAACGAGGGTCCCACCGCTCCACGGGAACTGCAACCGATCACGGCAACACCAACCGCATGGGAACAGCAACCGCCGCTATCCCTTCCTATCACTAACTACTCCTAGAGTGACAGCAACCCTAACCTAGGGCCTGTCCCTGAGGAACCGCAACCTGGGATGGCTTGGGGAAAACTCCTAGGGCCTGTGGAACATTAACCTGCCCCCCTTCCCCTAGCTACCCAGTCTCAACTGTAACTGCTAATCCTAACAGCCTAACGCACCTGCAGCCAACACTCAGCTCACACTGTCAGCCTGCAGGGATCCACACACACTTCACACACACTGCACGCACTGCGCCCAGCACATGCAGTGACACACACACAGACAGCTGCAATCACACACAGCCACCTGGATCCCGTAGCAATCCACTACTAGCACACTGTGCCTATTTGCCAGTGCCCACAGCCCTCTCCGCTGTGGCACTGCCAAACCTGCACCTTACACACACTAAGGGCGACCTTCCTATCTAGGGCCGTCCCTTATCAGTTACCCACTAACCTGGTGGGGAGTTGGGGCCTACCTGGAGGGTGAGGGTACCTATCAGGATGCAGGAGCTGCACTCACTCCCTGCATCCTTCCTTCCCCTTCAGCTCCGCTGCTCCAACTGACTAACTCATGCAAAGCCCGGGAAATGTATCTCTTTTCCCGGGCTGAGCTTCCTCCAGCCCTATTGGCCACTATCAGGCACCTGGTGCCTGTCTCCCTATGCCTCCTGGGAATTGTAGTTCCCAGGGGGCTGCTATAGCGTTGGGGCCGCGTGCGCTCCTCCCCTCTGCCTACACTAACTCCTAATGGCCGCCGCAACCCTTCCTGAGCTGTCCCTACTCTCGCGCGACTCTCCTGCGCTTTCCCTGCCCTCACGCAACTGCTCCCTGGCGCTAGGGTTCTCCCTGCGCATGCGCGAGCTAACTGGACCTCTCCTGCCCTCGCGCGATCACTGCGCATGCGCGAGTCTCTCCGTAATGGCGGCGCCCTATCCGCCCGGCTCCGGGAGCGCCGGGAGCCCTGAGATGCGCGTGCGGCCTTGGCAACCGGCCGCACGCGTCCCCGGCAACCCCCGAGCCGGGACCTGACCGCCCTCTCCCCTGACACTGCCGAACGGAGCCGCCATTGGACGCGGCGGCCCCCGCGATCGGCAGTCAGGTGAGGGGGGTGCGGTAGCGCTGGGGAGACCTGGCTACACTCTCCCCCTGGTGAAACACCCAACGCCCTTGCTTGGGGAACGACATAGTATGGTACAATTTCACATACTGAATATTTTCGTGGCATACCCCGTACACATAACATATCAATTTTGCACATCAGGTTACATGATACATCACCCCCAGTAACCGAGACTGGCTGAGACCATTTGTGGGGTGCCCCTTCCAGATCAGATGGGGGTACCTCACTTTTGCGTCCGTGAGCCTCCCCCAGAAAAATTTCTTGGAGAGCACACTCTAAGGCGACAGTTTCTGGCTCTTCGCTACTTCCTCCCCCTGGTGGAAGGAGTAGCCCAGTGTCTCTGAAGCAGACCTTTACCCGGTCATCCGCGGCAGGGATGCGGTAGACCAGGAGGCCAGGACCTTTCCCGCGGTCCACCACCTGGCGAATGGCACGCTCCTTTTTGGGCGTAAAGGAGGCCAGTCTCCCTGGATCGTCCTTTACACAGTCCTTGTCCCTACGGACTTGCGAGGCTTCCACTGAGAAGCGAGCACTGGGAAATGTCTCGGTTTCACCTGGCAGGGGGGAAAAAGTAGACACCTTACCCCTGCGGTGATTCTGGGTGGCCAACAGGTCCTCGGGGACGCTGTCAGTTCCCACCTTGGTGGTATCGGGACCTGCCCCCGGCACTTCTGGGGCAGTCCACTTACGCGCTGAAAACTCGGGAGCGTTGGATCCCAGTCCTGGGACCACTTGTGTCGGAGCACACGGGCTCATACTCCGCTCAGGAACCGTAGCTTTGGCCTTCTTCACGGCCACCTCCATCGGAGTCTGTGAGGAACAAGGGGGTTCCTTACCACTCGGCTGGCTGACGATGGGCTTCCCTTCTTCCGGAAGGATCGGCGGTAGACACTGGTCCACTCTCTCCTCTGGACAGCTACCTTCTAGTGAGGACACCTCCGCCAGGACGCGATGCAGAGGGGAACCCTTCACCCGGGCGACCAGACTTAAGGAGCCATTGTGCTCCGCGGTCACCTGGAGGCTCACCCCCGACACCCCTGGGGCAGTCGACTCACCCTTGTCGGCGTTAGGTACTGGTCCAACGCCTAGGACCGATGGTACCTCTGTAGTAGGTCTGACTGACCATCGTAGGGCACACGGGCCCACAGCAGACTATGTATCCTCTGCATCACCGCTGGGGTGGTTCGCCGGTAGGCGCATCGCCACCGATGGGACTTCCACCTTTTCCCCGGAAGATCTCATGACAGTATCCTCCGCAAGGTAGTCACCAGATTCTCCTGAAATGCAGCCAGTGGTTGTGGGTACAAAGCTGGCGTGCTCCGGTACCTCCACTGCAGCCGCACTCTTCTCTGCCAAGGGTTCACTTAGCTCCTTAGCTGGCTCTGTAGGCTGGGGTACAATAGGCATCAAGAAAATTGCACCGCAGCAATCACATTTAGGTTCCCACGCCAGTGCTCCCCTAGAACAGTCACAGGTGGGGCTAAAGCACTGTGTACACGGCTCCCCATCTACCTCGGTGATCCTGAAGTCTAGTGGCACTTGTGACATGACGGCTCCCTCCTCATAGGCTTCTTGCAAGCAGGGGCACAGGAGCATAAGGAGATCTATTCCTGGCGCTCGCCAGGGCACATACACATTAGGGTGTATCCCCTGACAGTCTATCTCATCCTCATCATAGAACAGAGAGTCTATCTCATCCTCATCCTTAGAGATCAGAGTGTCTATCACAGCGTCCACGTATGGTTGAAGATAACCGTGCTGGCTCCCCCTGGTGGAATCTAAAGAAAGGGCACTTTTTACAAGGGATTGGTTTTTGCTCTGCACTGAGTCACTCACAGCACAGGGGAGGGGCTCTGATTTTCGCGCCAAACCCGGACAGAATGTTGCGACATCTTTCTGTGCAGGCTTGCAGTCAGCAGCACGTGCGCTCTCCTGATTTGGCGGGAGACGCCATTTTGCTGGGTCGGCATAGACTAGGGGGTACCCTTCTGAGGGGCCCCCGGGCATGAACAGTGCGGACGGTGCCTCTGCCCGGCATATATCCTCAGTGTGAGTTACAACAAAAAGTATGGTTTTCCATGTGGACGTGGGATCTTGTTCCTCCTCTAGGACACATGCCCACGGCCACCCAGGAATTTTACACATACCCTCCCGGACCTTCATTGCGGGTATACTAGCGGGTATGCCCCCTACCGCCACTACCTGGCCAGGCTCCATATACTGCCTCAACGCCCAGGCAAGGACCTCGTCTCCGGACTTTACAAACATAGCGACAAAAATAGGAACGGGACAATTTAGAAAAAATGGACAGGGCACCCCAGGTGTATCTCAGCAGCGCCTCCAAATGTAACGGGTATTCCACCCCACCCAATCTCATATGTAGTGTGGGTGAGTAGAACATGTATTGTTACCGGTGTGGTGCGTATACCTGCAGGCTCACAGGAGGTCTGAGCCTCCGCTAATGAGAGCCTGGGGTGAATCCTCTGGAACGAATCTTCTTTTACAGCGCCTCCACCTATGTAGGATTCTATGGACGTGTAGAATGACCCTACATAGGAACCCAATTAGAAACCACACACACAGTCAGTGATTATATAATAACTAAGGAATTTACTTCGAACATAGAACATATCATCGCCTTTACATATCCTCATAACCTGTGTCCCTCTCACGAGGAGACACTACCCGTGACGTCTCGCAGGACGTTTCCCCAACACTAGGTGATCCCACCCAGTGTCCAGTGAAACCCCCACACCCAAGGTCCCGTACTCCTACGGAGATAGTCAATGGGTGACTGCGCAGTCACTAAAACCTCTAGGCCTGTTGGTGCACATAAAATACTTGAGATACCTTCCGAGCACTCCGATGCTCGGGACCGCATCTTTCTTCTCAAAGGGTCAGACGTCCGTCTGATCCTTTCCAGGTACTCTGCCGGTGGACCCCAACGAGGGTCCCACCGCTCCACGGGAACTGCAACCGATCACGGCAACACCAACCGCATGGGAACAGCAACCGCCGCTATCCCTTCCTATCACTAACTACTCCTAGAGTGACAGCAACCCTAACCTAGGGCCTGTCCCTGAGGAACCGCAACCTGGGATGGCTTGGGGAAAACTCCTAGGGCCTGTGGAACATTAACCTGCCCCCCTTCCCCTAGCTACCCAGTCTCAACTGTAACTGCTAATCCTAACAGCCTAACGCACCTGCAGCCAACACTCAGCTCACACTGTCAGCCTGCAGGGATCCACACACACTTCACACACACTCCACGCACTGCGCCCAGCACATGCAGTGACACACACACAGACAGCTGCAATCACACACAGCCACCTGGATCCCGTAGCAATCCACTACTAGCACACTGTGCCTATTTGCCAGTGCCCACAGCCCTCTCCGCTGTGGCACTGCCAAACCTGCACCTTACACACACTAAGGGCGACCTTCCTATCTAGGGCCGTCCCTTATCAGTTACCCACTAACCTGGTGGGGAGTTGGGGCCTACCTGGAGGGTGAGGGTACCTATCAGGATGCAGGAGCTGCACTCACTCCCTGCATCCTTCCTTCCCCTTCAGCTCCGCTGCTCCAACTGACTAACTCATGCAAAGCCCGGGAAATGTATCTCTTTTCCCGGGCTGAGCTTCCTCCAGCCCTATTGGCCACTATCAGGCACCTGGTGCCTGTCTCCCTATGCCTCCTGGGAATTGTAGTTCCCAGGGGGCTGCTATAGCGTTGGGGCCGCGTGCGCTCCTCCCCTCTGCCTACACTAACTCCTAATGGCCGCCGCAACCCTTCCTGAGCTGTCCCTACTCTCGCGCGACTCTCCTGCGCTTTCCCTGCCCTCACGCAACTGCTCCCTGGCGCTAGGGTTCTCCCTGCGCATGCGCGAGCTAACTGGACCTCTCCTGCCCTCGCGCGATCACTGCGCATGCGCGAGTCTCTCCGTAATGGCGGCGCCCTATCCGCCCGGCTCCGGGAGCGCCGGGAGCCCTGAGATGCGCGTGCGGCCTTGGCAACCGGCCGCACGCGTCCCCGGCAACCCCCGAGCCGGGACCTGACCGCCCTCTCCCCTGACACTGCCGAACGGAGCCGCCATTGGACGCGGCGGCCCCCGCGATCGGCAGTCAGGTGAGGGGGGTGCGGTAGCGCTGGGGAGACCTGGCTACATATGCATTTATTTATCCTGTGTTTGTGAGTTCGCATTTGTTGGTTTTATTCATATTCATTTTTATTAAATTGTATTTTTTCATGCTGCACTAGGATCGGGCGCTTTCTTTTCTTGTTGTTCACAGATTTCTGGGAGTTCGTTGGTCCTTGATGAGAGCAGCCAGATCCTAGCATGGACCCTTGGTTTGGTTGATATATTTTTACATTTTTCACATTTTTCATTTTTATTTTTATTTTTATCTTTGACACACTTAGTGTCATTTTTTCTGTATTTTTCCATTCATCATTCATTTAGTATCATTCAGGAGGGATTCATTAGTGCAGTAGTCAAACTACCAACACATGCCATTTTATTATATTTGTATTGTTCACTGGCATATATTTGTGTTTACAGCAGCTTTTTAAACATTGGCACTCAGCATTTTATTATAACATATTGCATGTATTTTTATTAGTGTGAGTCAATCATCCATAATACTGTTGCATTCACTTTTGCCATTCACCTTTGCTATATCCATTTAATACAATCATTTGGTAATTAGTCTGATTTTACACCTGAGGAGCGCAGTCTATTCTTTGTTTGATATATATATATATATATTTGGAAATGACACATACCTCCAGACAACCGGGACCGCTGTGGGTACTCGGATGGCGCCACAGTATACCAATCTGTTCTGCGCAAAACTGGAAAGTGACTTTCTTTCCACCTGTCACTTGAAACCCCTTATATACCTTCGCTACATCGATGACATCCTCCTGATTTGGACCTCTGGCGAACAGGATCTCCTACATTTCTATGACAACTTCAATACGTTCCACCCGACAATCAACCTCAAACTCACCCATTCCCCAGATGAAGTACATTTCCTAGACACCCCCATTACTATAAAGAACAACCAACTACAGATTTCTGTATACCGCAAACCTACAGACAGAGCCAGCTATTTGAGGGACAACAGCTTCCACCCGACACACACCAAACATGCAACCATCTTCAGTCAAGCCATACGATACAACTCGGATATGCTCCGACACAGCAGACAGAGACCAGCGGATTAAAGCCTTGAGATCAGATTTTATAAACCGTGGATATAACCGCAGAATTGTAGACCAGCAAATTCACAAAGCCACCAGAATACCAAGAAGTGATCTCCTTGAATACAAACAGAAAGAGACAAGCGACAGGGTACCTTTGGTGGTCACATATAACCCACACCTAGGAGCCCTATGCAAGATCGCCAGGGAACTACAACCCATCTTCTAGGAAGATACAAGACTGCAACAGGTCTTCCCTGAAGCACCCTTATTATCATACAGGCAACCTCATAATCTCAAGAATATTATGGTGAGGAGTAAAGTATTCAGCACTACAACTGAATGCGGGACGAAACCATGCCAGGACGCAAGATGCAAAACCTGCGCAATGCTCTACACAGCGGACACAATACAAATACCGAACAGGAATCGGGAATACAAAATCAGAAGAAGGTTCACCTGTTCCTCCAGCAATATCGTGTACCTCATCATGTGCATGAAATGCTCAGGGGGCTGCTACTAAATAGGTGAGACGGGGCAGGGGCTAAACAAGAGAATGAACCTGCATCGCCACAGCATCACACGCGGAACAAGAGACAGTCCTGTCGGCGAACATTTCTCTGACTCTGGCCATAAGATGAACGATCTGAAGGTGGCCATACTCAAAGGCAATCTTAAAACACCGAAAGAGAGACGGTTGCATGAATACAAATTTATGCAACTGTTCGGGACACTTAGCGGTGGTCTAAACAGAGATCGAAATTTTATGAGTCATTACTGACACATGTGAACTCTCTTCCCATGAGCGCTATAGGCCATGTCTGTACATACTGGGCTATATGTACGCACACACAGCTGTCTCTTACACATACTAATACTCCTTGTTTTTCCATCCCTATACACCAATAGGGACCACATAGTTTCTACACACACTTTTAGTTATGCTACAATCTCTCACATTTCCACACCTACCCACACCTTTTATATTAACTCTCACTCCACACACCTTTTGTAAAGCACTGTATACACTGTGGACTCTCCATTCATTTATATTCACACAGATACACACACACTCTTACATCACTAACTTTCAGGAACCATTTAACACCTCTAGCCATAAATCTCATCCACACACGGGGGAGGGACAAGCACAGATAACATTCCAAGAGACACTGTTTTTAAGTATACCCTTTGCTTGCTTCATTCCTTGTAACATCGCCGGAAGAAGAGATCAGTGTATCCCGAAAGCTCGCACAAATAAAAGCATTTTGTTAGCCAGAGAACTGTATCATCTATTTATTTTTTGATTATACTGTATATATATATATATATATATATATATATACATATATATATGTGTGTGTGTGTGTATATATATATATATACAGTGTATATATATATATATACCATAATACTGAGTTAAGTTATGGTGAGTAGAAAAAGTGACAAAAACCCTCCACAGGAAAGCAAATATGCAAATACAACTGTATGCTCATCTGCATGTCTTAGGCAGGTCTGCAACCCCACACTGATGAGACCCATTAAGGTCGAAACAGCTGTCTGTGGGTGGTTTTCTGGTTATGCACCTTAACCCTGGCTGTGCTCAAAGCTGTGACCATGCAGCAAGCTTAAGCCTATAGGGAACAATGTTAAAAATGGTTTTTGAGGCAAAAAGTGACACTGTGTGCTCATTTGCATGTCATTTCCCAGAATCCCTTGCTGCAGTGGAAGTGCTGTATGCTGGGTGATAATGGGGAAAGGCGGGGTTGCAGACCTGCCTAAGACATGCAGATGAGCATACAGTTGTATTTGCATATATATATATATATGTATGTGTGTGTGTATATATATATATTTATATACGGTGTTCGACAAATAATGATAACCAGTCGCCCGTGGCGAGTGGATATAGGCCGCTGGCGAGCCGTGCTCTATGAATTCCCCTGCTCGTGCCAATTTTTGATTTTTTTAAAATAAATAAATAACCCCCCTCCCTGATTGGGTTAACGCGGGGAAGAGCCCCTTCCCCTGATCTCCTCCCCCTCCTGATCTCCTCCCCCTCCTGCCCCTGATCTCCTCCCGTGAGTCAGGGGGGGCCCGGCCGTGCGCCAGTTAATTACATTTAAAAAAAAGTTGGCAGGGATTTCCGTTGTCCCGGCGCGCATGCACAGGGCAAGCAGGGTGTCCTGCCC